>NW_026395053.1:8632-11606 GCF_001194135.2 Octopus bimaculoides | reverse complement strand
ATATGTATGCATATGTATATATATGTGTGCATATATATGTATACATACATAAATACTCACATGTACACAGACAGGCAGATAGATAGATAGCTAAAGACACAGACAGACGGACAGAAATATAGAATGATGAACATATTCACATACATGTACAAACACACAGGCACACACACACACACACACACACACACACACACACACACACATTTACTTTCTTGTTTAACACGAAATTGTGTAATGTTAAATATATGAGGGCATGTGTGTGTACATGTGTGTGAGGGGGAGCGCATATGTGTTTATCTGTGTATGTGAATGTTTTTTGTGTGTGTGTATGTGTGTGTGTGTGTGTGTGTGTGTGTGTTTGAGTGCGTGTGCACGGAGCATTTCTGTGTGTTCTTCAAAACATGTAACTAATGTTTGTGACTCACGCTGTTGTATTGTCACAATGGCCTGTAACCTCGTTTAGCCTATCAATGCTTAAGCGGTCGGTATATAACAAACAATAACCGTGTAATACACAGACATGCAGGAGGTAAATAGACACCTTTAATTTTCAAAATTTTTGAACTAAGCGTCTTAATATGTTTTCAGCTGTGTAGAATTTACAATGTAGTTATTCTTTTTCATTCCAGGTGCCATTATATTAAACATTTGCAAAGAGGAACCATGCCACGCACTAAAAATTCAGCAGAACTGTCAGATTTTCAAAGAGGTCGTATTGTTGGGTAATCTGAGGCTGGTCTTAGCCAGTGAAAAATTGCCGAAAACCTTCAAATTCCTCTTGCTACTGTTAATAGAATTATAGTGCAATCCAAAAGCCAAGGAAAAGAATCAACAGATTCTCGTCCCGGCCGACCTGGACCCTTGGAAAGGAAGCATTGCTGTTTCAAGAGAATTGTGGAAACGAACCCCGTTCGAAAACGTTTGACATTGCAAAACAGCTAGAAGTTAGTCCAAGAATGTGTGTGACATATCTGCATAAGCTTGGGTATTATGGACGAGCAGCTAGAAGAAAACCTCTCCTTCAACCAATTAATATCATGAAAAGAAAGAAATGGGCTAAGGAGATGTCAGAAAAATCCAGTTCATTTTGGGATAGAATGATTTTCTCAGATGAATCCAGATTTGCATTATTTTCAGACAGTGGACGTGTTTGGGTCTGGAGGCTTCTCAATCAAGAATTTGATTTGAAATGACTCCAACCAACTGTGAAACATGTGGTATCTCTGTAATGGTATGGGGAGCTGTCACCAGCAATGGTCGTTCTGAGCTAATCGAACGTGTTGGAACCATAAACTCTGAAAAATACATCAAAATACTTAAGCAAGGACTACTTCCGATGTATTCACACGATAACAACGAAAAATGAGTTTTTATTCATGGAAGATGTGACTCCATGCCACACAGCGAAAAAGAATCAACAATGGCTGACTGAAAATGGGATCAAAAAGCTTCTTTGGCCGAGCCAATCTCCTGATATGAACCCAATTGAAAATCTTTGGAGAATGCCAGATAGAGCTATACGAAAAACTCGATAGAAACGTAAATCTAAAGATGAATTGTTTCGATTGTTCAATGCCAAAAAGAGTTTCTGAATTAAAAACTGCAGAGGGAATATCAACTAAATACTAAAGTATGTAGTCCTACCTATCGATTACATTTCAATTGTTCGCTTTGCATATTAAATAAAAGATTTTGAAAATTAAAGGTGTCTATTTACTTCCTGCATATCTATGTACAGTGGGGCCCAAGAATAGGTTCACAATTATTCAACTACCTCTTTCGCATTCATATATTAACAATTTAGACCTTAATTATAAAAAAAAATACGAAACCATTATTTTATTAGTTAATTTAGTTAATTTTGTCGAGCTCCCTTAAGATAGAATTTTAAATGTAATAAAATGTTTTACTACACATTTAAAGTGCCTACGTAATAACTGTAAACCTACTTTTGGGCCATCCTGTATATAAAACTTTTGACCTACTGACATGCAAAATAGACGAACTAACAATCCTTATGTTAGACAGAGCAGTAATGCTTCTTCCACCACCACGCTTTATTATTCATCTCCCCGCTCTCTCTCTGCTGATACTTTGCTTTCTCTCTTCCACACACATACACACAAACACACACGTTCATACCCAGACCTATTGTGTATATTGTATGTATAATCTCTGCTTGTGTGTGAATGTGTGTATATATGTCACTTAGGCATACCGAGACTAATAACCTGGTGAGTGTGTGTGTATATATATACACACACACACACACACACACACACACACACACACACACACACACACACACACACACACACACATATATATATATATATATATATATATATATATACACAGTGGTTAGAGCGCCGAACTTACGACCGTCAAGTTGTGAGTTCGAATTCCGGACCGGACTGCGTGTTATGTTCTTGAGCAAGGCACTTTATTTCACATTGCTCCAGTTTCACTCATCTGTAGAAATGAGTTGTGACGTCACAAGTGCCAAGCTGTATCGGCCCCTTTGCCTTTCCCTTGGATAACACTGGTGGCGTGGAGAGGGGACGCCGGTATACATGGGCGACTGTTGGTCTTCCATAAAACAACCTTGCCTGGATTTGTGCCTAGGAGGGTAACTTTCTAGGTGCAATCCCATGGTGAGTCATGACCGAAGGGGAGAGGGGGGGGGGTCTCAGCGGTTCGCAACCATTTTTTGCCTATGGATCCCATTTAATTCCTATTTTAATCTTAGGCCACTCCAACATATTGAAAAGATCCTATTATAGTTTTATAATTAGATATTCTTTTCTATTCTAGGCACAAGGTCCGAAATTTTGGGGGAAGGGGTCAATAGATTAGATCGAGCCCAGAACGCAACTGGTACTTAATTTATCGAACCTGAAAGTATGGAAGACAAAGTCGACCGCGGCGGAATTTGAACTCACAACGTAAAGACAGATGAAATACCTATTTCTTT
>NW_026395053.1:5204-7123 GCF_001194135.2 Octopus bimaculoides | reverse complement strand
ATAATAATAATAATAATAATAATAATAATAATAATAATAATAATAATAATAATAATAATAATAATAATAATAATAATAATAATAATAATAATGATGATGAAAAGTAAAAAACAAAAGAATGAGGCCTTGATATTAGATAAATAGACGATTATATTCGGAATCTACACCATCTGCACGGTATTTGTAGAACATTTCATTGAAGAATATTCGTTTTTCTGACAGTTAAGGAGAAACAATATGTGGAGGGTTGCCCGTTCTTACATGAATCACAATTTAAATCTTGTTCGTCGAGTTAACATTGTTTTTCTTACAGAGACATACACAACCATGGCTGTGTGGTAAGAATTTTGCTTCCCAACCACATGGTTTCGGGTTCAGTCCCATTGCGTGGTACATTGAACAAGCGTCTTTTACTATAGCCCCGGATCGACCAAAGCCTTGTGATGGATTTGATAGACGGAAACTGCATGGAAGCCTGTTGTATGTATGTATTTGTTTGTTTATCTGTTTGTGTGTTTGTGTGTGTGTTTCTGTGTGTTTATTTTTGTATCTGTTCTCCACCGCTTGACAACCGGTGTAGATTTTTGTTTCCGTCCCCGTAACTTAGCAGTTCGGGGAAAGTGACCGATTGAATAAGAACCAAACTTCAAAAAAGTACCAGGTTCGATTTGTTCGACTACTACCCTTCAAAGCTGTGCTGCAGTCTGACCGCTGTCCAATGACTGGAACAAGTAAAACATAAGAGACTTCTTTCTAATTATCGTACAAAGTCATCAATTTTGAGGGGAAGGGGCCAAATGGATTAGAAAAAAAAATGGAAAAATACCTCAGTATGTGAATGGTACCACATTTTATCGACCCCGAAATGCGTAATCGACCTCGGTGTGATTTGAGCTCAGAACATAGAGAACCAGATGTAATGTCACTTAACATTTTATCCGACGTACCAACGTTTCTGCCAGCAGGTCACATTTGGCTAGTCAATATACTATCACTTATAACATGGAGAAAAAGTCTTGCAACAGATGCTAAAAAACAAAACAAATGCCTCATGATTGTAAGGGAGACAACCGTGTATTAATATGAATTGCTTATCTTTTCTAAGAAATGAGAGTAGTCTCCCTTAGACTCATATCGCGTTGCTCTTTATCAGTGCACACACGCAATGTCAAGTTATCGTGACGTGTAAATTTGTTTATTATTAAGAGCAAAGATCGCGTTTGTTTCTCGTTTCTTTATGGTACAAAATATTTACGTCACCTATGGAAATTTCTGGTAGAATTAATGTAGAGCCTGATATAGGCTTCATTATAAGTGAAAAATATCCATCTATCTGTCTGTCTGTTTATATGTATCTATGTATTTGTCTGTCTGTCTACTTATCTACCAGGCTGTCTGTCCATCCGTCCGTCTGTCTCGCTGTCTATCTGTCCATCGTCTGTATCTATGGATGCATACATGTACTGTATATAATTACTACGGAACAGCTTGCTCGTGAAATTAACATGCAAGTGGCTGAGCACTCCACAGACACGTGTACCCTTAACGTAGTTCTCGGAGAAATTCAGCGTGACTCAGAGTGTGACACGGCTGGCCCTTTGAATTACAGGTACAACGGAAACAGGCAATTTAGTCCATGCTTCAGCAATTCTGAGCGTGAAAAATGTTTCCGAAATACAGTTCTATATTTAAGAGATGAGGAATTATGTACATTATTTACATTATTTATATTTGACAGACATTTGTCCTCATCTTGTTTGTTGTTAACACAACGTTTCGGCTGATATACCCTCGAAAGCCTTCATCAGGTGTCTTGGGGAAATTTCAAACCTGGGTTCTCATTCCTAAGGTACTTTTCGACGTTGTTATTATTATTATTATTATTATTATTATTATTATTATTATTATTATTATTATTA
>NW_026395053.1:919-2802 GCF_001194135.2 Octopus bimaculoides | reverse complement strand
CAAGCACGACATAATGCTAAAGGGCTTGGTCATTGTCTCCGATGATGGCGAGGGAGATGCGCTGGAACAGCCACGCTGACACGTGGGACCCGCACTTGTGGGTGGCTATCTCTGCCTCGATAGCAATGAGCAGGGATGACGTAATCCGGGGGCTGAGAATGCCGGATGTCCCCACTGTCACAGGCTTCATCACACATTTGTCTGAGAGCGGCCGATGCTTTGACAGTTTGCCCTTCTCAACCTGACGAGTAGGGAACCTGGGCTGATAGCTGAACACGCCATATTGCTACTGGAGGTGTCACAACATGTAACATCTCAGATGAGGGGCCTACCACCGCGAAACAGGAAAATTGTCATACGTCTGGTCTTTTGAGAAAATTGTCATACCCTCTGTTCAGCCCTTCTAGCTCGGGCTAGGTAGGGAAGCCTGCAGCATCTAGGCCATGCTTTATGATCTCATTGAGAACAGGATGGTGTGGAAGACAACCAAGTCTATAATGGCATGACAATGGGTGGAGGCCGAAAGAACCCACAGTAGATCCGCAGCGGCGTTTGCGAGACTCACAAATTCGGAGCCCAAGCTTCAGGAAAACACTGATGCGCAAAGAGTCGCGATCCAACTGATCCAGCTATCCAACTGCTAGTCGAGAATGATGACATTGCATTGAACTAGGCACTGCTGTGGGGCTGGAAGGTCGAGCTGAAACATACCAGACATTGCTGGTCAAGTCAGTGCATCAGCCCGTTCGAGATCATGCTGCATTAGAGATGGCGTCCCATTTGTTTTGGAGGAATCAGACGTCCACCAAAATGAGAGGGGGTGGGCGTTCGCCGAGGGGGAAACCGAGTTGGCTCCATGTCACGTAAGACACCCCGCGTTCCACGATCACAATGTGTTCAGTTGTATTGTGGAGAACCCTGTTGATTAAGATATGGTAAGATGTCCCTGACGAGAGAAATGGCGGCAGGGTCAGTGAGATCAGACATCAGAGGTTAAGGCCGCCGTATCGTCCATGTGCCAAATATTGAAAGGAGCCGTGATGCTTTTAGCAATGTCGTCCACCCCGTGACCGAAGAGAGATGGGCCTAATGAATCGCCTTGTTGAACGCCAGTCGAATATGGTATGACCTTATCTGCAATGAGGAGCATACTGGGAGACCCGTACGAAAATAAACCAGCGAGTAGGCTGCCAGACATGGTGTGGTAATGGTAGGCTTTGAGCAAGTCGTCATGACGTAGACACTTGACGGCATTTTCCATGTCAACCATAACAATGAGGTACCTGAAATCACTCAGTGCCGGCTCGGTAGGACAAACATTGAGAAACTGTCAAGTGTCATGGTCGGGCCCCCTCGCACCTTCTGGCCACGCCAATCTCCAGCTGCACTGGGCTGAATTCCTCACCTGGTTCAGATACGACAGACCTGCTAATGACATTGGCCACGAGCATCTAGAAGACATTGCCCACAGCGATGGACGTATATCACTGTCCTTCGTCTCAGTCTAGTATAAGTTTCATTAGATATAGTGCCTTGATGCCCAGCAGAAAAGCAAAGCGTCAGCGGGAAACTGAATATATAAAAATTACAAATGAAAGAAAGGAAAAAACTAAAAACCAAATTTCAGTTTTTATAGTAATTCATATCAATATTATAACGAGACGACGTTAAGTGAGGAATGCTTGTATGTATGTACATATGCGCGCGGGCGTTTGTGCAGGATTTTCCCTTCAAACTAGCCATTATCAATCTCAATCTCGGTAACGTCAACTTCAAATTCGTCATCGTCAATCGCAATTGCGTTATCTTCAGTTTCAATTACGTTGTCATCTATCATCATTGTCAACTTAACTGTTGTCACTTGTATATATATATATATATAT
>NW_026395053.1:0-729 GCF_001194135.2 Octopus bimaculoides | reverse complement strand
ACTGATTCCAAACTACAAATTTTTCTCTAAAACGGATGGCGATATTTATGGCACACATAGAACAAAAAACCGGAGGGAAAAGCACAAACAAAACAAGCCTTATATATGGGTCATTGATGACCTCTTTCTAGCATATCGAATGTCCACTTAGTGGTATTCCCTTCTTATACGCATGTAATAGAAATTTTCTGAATTTTCAGATTTTTTTATATGCTAGGCCACTGGTTTTAAATTGATGTTAATTAAATTAATATTCAATTTATCACCCTCAGCATATAAATATTATGTATGTATGTATGTATGTATGTATGTATGTATGTATGTATGTATGTATGTATGTATATACACACATATAAATACATACATGTCCATCTCCTATGTTCCTGCCATTAGGCTTTCACTTCATATACGCCAGCTCAATTTGATTTGTTCTCAGTCGAAGGACGCGTGTTGTTATTTTTTGTTGTTTGTATTCGTAATTGTGTACCATGTTCTCCGCTTTTTGTTTATTTTTTTTTCGTCTTTGTAACCGTACACGTTCACTAGCTTTCTTACAAAGTGGTCTAATGGTCTTAGTTTAGACTTTTGGGGTGTAACCAGATCAAACCAGATCAAGTGTAACTGCCCCAAATGGTCGTGATTTCTGGGATTTGACTGATGAAAGAAAGCCAAGAATGACCCGTATTTTTTCGCCTGTCCTTCTAATTGTTGTTTCTCTTGTCTGCCTTT
>NW_026395052.1:12699-13396 GCF_001194135.2 Octopus bimaculoides | reverse complement strand
GTATCTAGATATTATAAATATTATTCTGAACAACGGACAGCGAATGACGTAACTTGAAAGACGGGAAAATGGGTCACGTGCTGTGCTGACAATGAATATAACCATAAAAATATATTTAAAAAAAAACTCTTAAAAGGTTTTTTAATGTTATCAACTTGCTTCCTAGGCACATGGTCACGAGTTCGGTCCCACTGTGTGGAAACTTGGGCGAGTACTTTCCTACTATACCTTCGGGGTGACCAAAGCCCTTTGAGTGGAATCGGTTGACTAAAACTAAAAGAAGCCATTCGTATATTCTTTAATTCTTTCATTCTTTTGATTTAGTCATTTAACTGCAGCCATACTGGAGCTTTGAAGATTTTAGTTGAACAAAGCGACAAAATAGATGGAAAAAAGTACCAAGCTAAAAAAAATAAATGAATGAAAGAAAGAAAGAAGTTCTAGGGGCAATTCGTTGAACATTCTTTAAGGCGATGCCCCAGCATGGCCGTAGTCTAATGACTGACACAAGTTAGAGGATAAAAAGTTTTTAAATTCCTGTTTTTAACAAAATCCTGCAGACACGGGAGGCTTTTTGTAAACGACAGAAATGGTTGGAACTGATGGCGGCAGCGGTGGTTGTGGTTGTGGTTGTGGTGGCTGTGATGGTGGTGGTACTGGAATGGTGCCACCTACATTAGTATTTACTGATACAGTT
>NW_026395052.1:11709-12407 GCF_001194135.2 Octopus bimaculoides | reverse complement strand
TAGTTTCGAACTGGTATTCATTCATTCATTCATTCTTGCAGTAGTGATGAAGAATTTTGTGTTTCTACTATGAAATTCTTCATGTAAAAGTACTAAAAAAAGTACTTTGGTTGTTGGTACAATTTTGGTAGTCACTATTGATTGGTATTGGTATCTTGGCTTTAGTATAGATCTGGTGTCGCTACGATGGTCAAACAGTAGTGTCCACTCATTGGTCAAGCTGACCATTGCATGCATCTGCTTTTGCCAATGTCCTTAGTATACATCTTAATATGTTAGTGGGCGTGACGTTCACGGAAAATACAAATAATAAGGAAAAACGTTTAAATAGTGTTTTTTGCATTGATAGCTTTTGGGGGAATCGATTAGAATAATCTTCGATTTTTCTTATTCTTCTTGGCTTGTTTCAGCCATTAAACTGTGGCCACACTGGGGCACGCCTTGAGGTATATTTTCACTGGAATGAATCGACAGCAGTACGTTTTTTTTTGTGTGTTAAACCGGGTTCTTATTCTATCGGTTTCTTTTGCGCAAACCGCTGTATACGGGGATGTAAATACACCAACACCGGTTGTCAAGTGGCGGTGGGAGAAAAACACAGACAGAATACACGCGCGCGCAGACAGGCAAGCGCACATATCTATACATCGATACACACACGGACACACACACACACACACACACACACACACACACAC
>NW_026395052.1:10814-11607 GCF_001194135.2 Octopus bimaculoides | reverse complement strand
GGTTCCGAACACTGTGACTGAACCCGTAACTACTTTGTTAAAAGGTTTTAAGTTTGTTTTTTTGGAGGTTTTATTCAATTTTTATGCACCAGCTGACCCAGTTTCCAGGTTTTAAAGTTATAACGTCTTTCAAAGTCCATTGTTAAAAAAATATTCTCATGGATGCAGGGGTGGCTGTGTGGTAAGAAGCTTACTTCGCAACGGCATGGATCCTGGTTCAGTCCCAATTTGTGGCTTCTTGCACATGTGTCTTCTACTATAGCCTCAGGCCAACCAAAATCTTCTGAGTGGATTTGGTAGTCGAAGACTCAAAGACGATTGTCGTGAATATATATACATATCTATATATTCTGTGTGTGTTTGTGTGCATGCGTATGTATGTTTTTGTGTCTGTGTTGGCCCCCACAACTACTTAACAACCGATGTTGACGGGTTTCCGTCCCTGTAAGAAAGCGGTTTGGCAAAAGAGGCTGACAGAACAGGAACCAGGCTTAGCACACACACACAAAAGGAATAGGATCGATTCATACGACTAAAAATTCTTTAAGGCTCTGCCCCAGCATGGCCGCAGTCTAATTACTGAAACAAGTAAAAGAATAAAAGATAAAAAAGAACAATTCTATATTTGACGAAGATCTGCAGAAACGGGAGGATTTTGTTAATAAGAGAAAATGGTTAGGGCTGGCGGTGATGATTCTGGTGGTGGTGGTGGTGGTGGGTGGTGTTGTTCTTGTGGTGAAGGATACGGTGCGCTGAGGTGTGGCGGGGGTGATGGGTGGTAGTGATGGTGGTC
>NW_026395052.1:4806-5653 GCF_001194135.2 Octopus bimaculoides | reverse complement strand
TATATATATATATATATATATATATTTGACATTAGTTTTAACTCTGCATGCAAAAACATATAAGATACAAATATTCTTTTCCTTGGGACAAATTCTTTGTTGACCATTGTTATTCTTATCGTAGTTTACAAATCCAAACATGAAAACGTTACTCAACATTGGAGTTTTGGAGACAGACTCCCCCCCTTTTAACAAACACACACACACACACATACACATGCAGTTATATATTAATGATGTACACAAATACATGACAAGTGTACATAATATTGAAATACACATAAAGCAAACACATGCAGACAAATATATTAATATAACAAATTAAAAAATAATAATAAAAACATACAATCAATGAAGAGACAAAGGAAATAGTAAGATGATGCATGTTGATTTTATTAGGTATTTCTGTTTATTTAGAAACCTACAATGAAGAGGTCATTTCACAGACGCTAAACTATAAATTTCACAGGGCACAACCTTAAAGTTGACACCACTCCCCTAAATGCAGAAAATTTCTGCCTCACACATGGCTAAAAATACAGTTTTTTCGATTTTTGAACCTCTGCAAATTTGTCTTCCAATTTTTTTTCTCCACAACACCATACCTTCATAGCAATAAAAACTGGAAAACTATATGATTATAGCAGATTTTCAGATTTTTTACTGTCTTTTAAAAAATGCATATTTTGTGAATCAGTTTAACTGATCCCCGTTTGGCAAAAGAAGCTAACAGAACAGGAAGCACACACACAAAAAGTTATAGGATCGATTCATTCGACTAGAAATTCTTCAACGCTCTGCTCCAGCATGGCCGCAGTCTAATTGCTGAAACAAGTAAAAGAATAAA
>NW_026395052.1:2940-4122 GCF_001194135.2 Octopus bimaculoides | reverse complement strand
TATTTAGTATCATCATAATCTTTTTGGTTGTTGCTACAATTTTAGTTTTAGTCAGTATTTGGTTGGTATTGGTATCTAGGCTTTAGTATAGATCTGGTGTCGCTACGATGGTTAAACAGTAGTGTCCACTCATTGGTCAAACTGACCATTGCATGCCTCTGCTTTTGCCAATGACCTTAGCATAGTTCTTAGTACTTTAGTGGGCGTGACATTCCCGTTGAAAACACAAATAAAAAGGAGAAACTTTTAACTGAGATTCGGTATCACTAGTTTCTCGAGGGACTACATTGGAAGTGTTTTCGTTCTTTATTTTCGTTTCTGCCATTAGACTGCGGCCATGCTGGGGCAGCACCTTGAACAGATTTAAGTCGAATGAATTGACCCCAGTACTTTTTTTAATGATAAGCCTGGTTCGTATTCTATCATTTACTTTTGTCGACATAACACGCCAACACGCCACCAACACAGGTCACAAAGACTGAAACACACACACACTCACGCACACACGCACACACGCAAACACGGACACGGACGCACACACACGCTCCTCTATCTTCATATGTATCCATACATACACACAAACATACATACATACATACATACATATGTATTCATATATACATACATTCATACATATATACATATATATATATATATATATATATATATATATATATATATATATATATACACATATATATGTATACAATGAGCTTCTTTCAGTAACCGTCTATCAAATCCACTCTCCACTTACAAGGTTTTGTAGTTGACTCCAGTCTATAGCAAGAGTTACCTGCCGAAGGTGCCGATTAATGTGACTGAACCCGTAACCATTTAGTTGGGAAGTTGATAACATTAAAAAAAACAACAACTTTTAATCCTTTCTTTTTAGGTTTTATTAATTTTTTTATGCACCAGGTGACCCAGTTTTCGGTCTTTAAAGTTATGACGTCACTCTGTGTCAATTCATAAAAGATGTTATTATAGGTGACAGTGTGGATGTGTGGTAAAAAGCTTGCTTCCCAACTAGGTGGATCCGGGTTCAGGCCCAATTTGGAGCTCCTTGCACATATGTCTTTTACTATGTAACCTCGGACTAACGAAAACTTTCTGAGCGGATTTGGTAGACGGAAACTGAAAGAAGCTAGTCGTGTGTGCGTGTGCGTGCGTGTGTGTGTGTGT
>NW_026395052.1:0-2324 GCF_001194135.2 Octopus bimaculoides | reverse complement strand
TGTGTGTGTGTGTGTGTGTGTGTGTGTGTGTGTATGTGTGTGTGGTGTGTGTGTGTGTGTGGTGTGGTGTGTGTGTGTGTGTGTGTGTGTGTATTGTTAGTTTCGAATTGGTATTTATCCATTCATTCTTGTAAATATATTTTGTATTTCTACTACGAAATTCTTTCTTACATTTCGCTAACAAGTACTAAAAGACTATCTTCGTTTGTTGGTACCATTTTGGTAGTCAGTCAGTATTGGTATCTAGGCTTTAGTACAGATCTGGTGTCGCTACGATGGTCAAGTAGTAGTGTCCACTCATTGGTCAAACTGACCATTGCAAGTCTCCGTTTTTGCCAAGTCCTTAGTACTTTAGTGGGCGTGGCATTGGCGGAAGCATACAAATAAAAGTGTGTGTGTGTGTGTGTGTGTGTGTTGTATTTGTCCCGCGCCACTACTTGACAACTGGTGTTGGTGTGTTTATGTCCCTGTAACCTTATGGTTCGGCAAAGGAGACCGATAGAATAAGTATTAGGCTTTAAAATTTTCTGGGATAGATTCATCCACGTAAAAAATATTCCGCAAGGCTTTGCTCCAGCTTTGCCGCAGTTTAGTGACTAAAACAAGTAAAAATGAACAGGAAAAACCAGACGATAATTCTAATCCATGCTCTCTAAAACCTGTCACAGCAAACTTGCTTCAAAATTCTTTTCTGTGTATGAAAGTTATGAGGAAACAAAGTCGAGAGCAAGGCACTTGAGTAGAAATAGAGACTAAAAGAATACATGCATGCAGACGTACACACACATTCATCCACACACATAAGCACATAAAACTATAGAACAAGTTTACACACATACATATATATACACACACGTAGAAGATATTCACACACGCGTATAGACACATATACATATGCCTAAACACATATGAAGATGTAGCGAACTGTAGAAACACACATACATATAACAATTCGGAATTAGCAAACACATATACAAATATACTCGTGCACGCACACACATGCATAAAAACACAGAGAAACATACGCATATAGGAATACAGAACAAGCAAATACATACACACATATATATACACGCGTGCGCCGTGTACACACACACAGAAAAAGAGATAGAAGCACATATATAAGAATATAGAACAAGCAAACATATTTGTATACACACAGGCATAAAAACGCACACAACTATACACATAATATACGCAGACACAAATATACACGCGAATATACACATCCTCGCGCGTGCGCTTAAAAAAACGTACAGAGAAATAAATTAGAAGCAGACGACACACGTACACACACATGTACACACACACACATACACTCATATACATATAAAAGAGCGTAACGCAAACATACACAAATACATATAACAATATAGGGCGAGCAAACACACGCACACACGCACACAGATGTAGAAGCAAAGATTAGATATGAAACAATATGGCTGCGATTGTGATTAGTCGACGCCATATTTACTAGTAAGGTTTATCCAAGCGAAGTCACCTCACGATGTGCATCAGTGATTGAGAGAGAGAGAAAGACAGGCAGAAAGTGAGAGAGAGAGAGAGGGTGGGAGAGAAACAAAGAGAGAAAGTGAGAAGGAAAAAGAGGAAAAGAGAAAAAAGTGAGCGACAGAGACAGAGAAAGACAGAAAGAGAGAGCGAGGGAGGAGGGAAGGGATGGAAGGAGGGAGGGAGAGAGGAAGGAAGTGGGAGAATAATCGAGGGAGAGTGTGGCGGGGGACGCGTGGGGGGGGGGAAGAAAGGAGGCAAAAGAAAGTGGAAGAAAGAGTAAAGTCTAGAGAATGAGTGTGTGTATATCATAAATGTCATATATATATATATATACACACTCGTGTATATGTTTATATATATAATTGGCTTATATTGAGTCGGTCGCGACGAGGAGGGCATCGACCAGCGCACACCACCGCCATCGTCGCCACGAATACTACCAGCAACACCACCATTTTAGGGGTAAACACCAAACACCAGAGCCACTGTTATTTATGCTCCCTAATACTACTACTGCTACTACAACCACCACCACTAACACTGCTACCTCTCCTGTGACTGCTACCCTCACAACTATGACTACTACTACTACTACTACTACTGCTGCTGCTACTATCACTACTACTACTACTACTACTACTACTACTACTACTAGTGCTGCTGCTACTACTACTACTACAACTGCTATTACTACTACCACTAACATTGCCACCACTCCTGTGAGAAGCAGTACTATAACAATAACAGCAAAAAAGCAACAAATTCTACAGCGACTATTACTAATTCTACAACCACCACCACCACCACCACCA
>NW_026395051.1:0-325 GCF_001194135.2 Octopus bimaculoides | reverse complement strand
TACTTTTTATGCATGTGAGGAGAGGAGGCAATTAATAAATTTTAATCTCTCTCTCATTCTGTTAATCTGTATATGTACATTTCTGTGCAAGCATGGATGTGTGTGTGTGTGTGTGTGTTTGCTTCTAGTGCCAAAATGTAATGTCACTAAAACAGGTTTAGTGTCCAGCCAAATCACCAGTGTGGAAATAGTTACACCCAATTGTCATATTTTGATAGTTTTTAAATGAACACAAGTAACTTTGTGGTTAAAATGTTAGGCTCACAAGTGTTAGGTTGTGGGCTCAATTCTCAACCTAAGTGGTGTTTTGTGTCCTCGAGCAAGG
>NW_026395050.1:0-223 GCF_001194135.2 Octopus bimaculoides | reverse complement strand
GCAGATCGGGTTTCATGATCGTATCACACCATTTCTTCTGGTATTGTCTGCTTCCTCATCCAGTAACACATCTCAGCCATTTGTCACTGCTAAAATGCCACAAATATCGAGAAATACTACACACTTTCTGACTCTTTAATTTAATGTTCTACCCCTTCTGAGGCCCCTTTTCCTTCTTCCTTCTTGCGACTAACCATTACCAGCTCTGGAGCATTTGATTGTA
>NW_026395049.1:0-219 GCF_001194135.2 Octopus bimaculoides | reverse complement strand
AATACATATGTGTGTGCATACATACATACAAACATACATACATGCACACAAACATACACACATACATACATACAGACATACGTACATACATACATGTATATAAATTCACTCACATGTCAATTGAAAATAATTACGAATGCATATATTTTTCTACGTAATAGCAGTTTATATTATATACACACAAAAAGAGAAGAATATGGCAGATTGTTATTTGGTATA
>NW_026395048.1:0-392 GCF_001194135.2 Octopus bimaculoides | reverse complement strand
CACTTCCATTTATTTTGAATGTATAATCTGGCGTTGTTTTGGCGTTGTTTCGAAACTGTTCGGTATAAGCATGTGAGTGTGCGCAAGCTCGTATGTGTGCACGCTCATATGTGTGCACGCACTTATGTGTTCGTGCTTATATGTAAGTATGTGCGTCCATATGTGTGTTTGTAACAAATTCTTTTATATCAGATCAGATAGAGACTTTTTAATTCATTTATTTACGTTCATATTCCGCATCATATGTGTGAACAACATATGCAACCATGGGCAATTGTAAGGCCCTCATCTACGTGTATTTGGTGTTCAAAATTGGTTGCGTTTTAGTTATGAGGACCGACCCCTGTATTTGTCGCAACGATGCGTCACCGGGGTGTCTAGACAGGATTTCT
>NW_026395047.1:0-294 GCF_001194135.2 Octopus bimaculoides | reverse complement strand
TTACCTAGAATATCTCCATTACACCTCCATTCATTTAACTGTCAGCCATACGACGGGTCGTGTTAGACGTAGCGCTGACCGCTTCAAAGGAGAGTATTCCACTGAGCTTTTCAGTGGGTTAGAAAATTACATACCTTCACCCCCAATTTTCCATGAAAGGTTAGCACTTGGAATCCTCCAATCCTCCGATGTATTACACGTCGATTAGTCGAATCAGACCATCATTTACTCCACAAATGTTTTGTCGTCAATGCTTCACTTCCCCGATTCACCTGTTTCAGCATAACTGTAATA
>NW_026395046.1:0-266 GCF_001194135.2 Octopus bimaculoides | reverse complement strand
AGCATTGCTCAAACGACCTGAACATTAGTTTCAAGGTTCATCCAAGGCTGTGACCACGGCCCGTACGTCCCCTGCTCAATTCAGGTTCACAACATATAGGTACACTGCGGCATAATTTCTTTTACTCAACAGGCACTGCCCTGTTTAACATTGTCCCAAAAGTGATCAAAGAGGAAAAGGATCCCATCACCTTTAAACGGAGTCTCGACAGGTTTCTTCAAGGAATACCAGATAAGCCACCCATACCTGGGTACAACTCACTCAAC
>NW_026395045.1:0-338 GCF_001194135.2 Octopus bimaculoides | reverse complement strand
TATATATATATATATATATATATATATATAGTTTGTTTGTTTGTTGCAGCCAGAGGTAACGTTTATTAACCATGGAGCCTTTGGTGCAGTTTTATCTGAAGCTCTTGAGAATGGCCAAGTAAGTCCCATAATAGCATTTTCATTAATCTCCTTTTTTTTTTATTCTCTCATTCATTCTTTCTTCCAGTCATTGATTCATTTATAAATTGTTATTGATCTGTACATAATAGAGATGTTTTATAGATATACATTATGTATATAGAGATATTATAGATCTCAAGTACTGCAGGTCAAATATACATTATGGTGTGGTGTAATGATTGGGTATGATTATATAT
>NW_026395044.1:112-220 GCF_001194135.2 Octopus bimaculoides | reverse complement strand
GTATGTATGGATGTATGTATGTATGGACGTATGTATGTATGTATGTGTGTATGTATGCATGTATTTGTGTGTCTGTGTTTGTCCACCATCGCTTGACAACCGTCTCAG
>NW_026395044.1:0-102 GCF_001194135.2 Octopus bimaculoides | reverse complement strand
TGTATTTGTGTGTCTGTGTTTGTCCACCATCGCTTGACAACCGTCTCAGTAACTTAGAGGTTCGGCAAAAGAACAGATACAATAAGTGCTAGGCTTACATAG
>NW_026395043.1:0-262 GCF_001194135.2 Octopus bimaculoides | reverse complement strand
ATATATATATATATATATATGTAAATGTGTGTGTATGTACGTTGCTGTATGTGAATTTATACGCATGTGCGTGTTCTGTGTCTGTGAACGTGTCTGAATATGTGCGCATATGTACCTCTAAAGCATTTTACGTTGTATATATGTATATAACATACACACACACAAACACATGTGTGTGTGTGTATGTATGCATGTATGTAAGTATATGTATGTATGCATGCATGTATGTATTTATGTACATACATGTGTGTGTATATGTTTT
>NW_026395042.1:0-225 GCF_001194135.2 Octopus bimaculoides | reverse complement strand
ATGGCTTAGTGGTTAAGGTGCTGCACTCACGATTGCGAGATCGTGGGTTCAATTCCCAGACAGGGCGTTGCGTTCTATTCTCACGTTGTTCTGCGATCATTTCGACATCTGACATGTGGCACCCGTTGCACCTGTACAGGTAATGTCGATTTGATGGAGGGACTGAACTTACGTGTACACAAACATTTGATCACAATAAACAAATCATCTGTGTGGTTGTTCGGT
>NW_026395041.1:0-234 GCF_001194135.2 Octopus bimaculoides | reverse complement strand
TATATATATATATATATATATATATATATATACCATATGTATATGGTATATATATACAAACATACATATACATACAAGCATGTGTGTATCGAGAGTGTGTGTAGTATTTTGTTTTTGTTGTCCGCGTTTTAACATCGAAGTTAACCATGTGTTATATATGATATATGTACATATATTCTTATACATACATACATGCATGGCATGCATTTACACATGCATATATATATATATATA
>NW_026395040.1:0-217 GCF_001194135.2 Octopus bimaculoides | reverse complement strand
AGAAAGGATTGAGGTAACTCCTCCTGAAGATATAGAGTCAAAATTAAAATGGCACTCTTCTTTTAATAATAATAATAATAATAATAATAATAATCCTTTCTACTATTGGAACAAGGCCTGAAGTTCCGGGGGAGGGGACAAGCCAATTACATTGATTCCCCAGTGGTCAACTGGTACTTAATTTATCAACCCCGGAAGGATGAAAGGCAAAGTTGAC
>NW_026395039.1:192-433 GCF_001194135.2 Octopus bimaculoides | reverse complement strand
TAGACCCAGCGCCAGCGATCTAGATTTTTAGACACAGTTTCAATAAAGATCTTAGACCGAAGGCCAGCGATCTAAATTACTAGACACAGTTTCAATAATGATTTTAGACCCTACGCCAGCGATCTAGATTTTTAGACACAGTTTCAATAAAGATTTTAGACCGAAGGTCAGCGATCTAAATCACTAGACACAGTTTCAGTAACGATTTTAGACCCAACGCCAGCGATCTAGATTTTTAGAC
>NW_026395039.1:0-182 GCF_001194135.2 Octopus bimaculoides | reverse complement strand
CAGTTTCAATAAAGATTTTAGACCGAAGGTCAGCGATCTAAATCACTAGACACAGTTTCAATAAAGATTTTAGACCGAAGGCCAGCGATCTAAATCACTAGACACAGTTTCAATAATGATTTTAGACCCTAAGCCAGCGATCTAGATTTTTAGACACAGTTTCAATAAAGATTTTAGACCGA
>NW_026395037.1:0-728 GCF_001194135.2 Octopus bimaculoides | reverse complement strand
TACATACATATATATTGATTAAGTATGATTATATGTATGTCTATATATGCATATATCATACACACATACACATACATACATACACATGCATGATACACACAAGCACACTCACACATACATGTATATTTTATATATATATTCGTACCGCACATAGATAACACTATGACACACACAAATGCTATAGCGGTTAAATATTACGCTCACCAGTTCAATAGATTCTGTCCTTATGGAATAATACGTTTCTTTTTCACACTTTCAGCACCCCAGGATTTCTGTGTAAAAAATTAAAAGGTATTTTTACAAGCAACAGTTTCCTTCAAAACTGGTATTAACTAATAGATGAATAAACGTTATCTAAATAAAGATGTCCGTCAATTGAAGCGAGAAAAGAATTGTCTGCAAAAGGGATAAACACTAAGGTGTGTAAACAAAGTGGAAGCAAAGTGATTGAAAACTAGTACAGAAAAAGACATTAGCACAACCTTAGCTTCTAATGTAGATATCCTGAGCTCGTTGGAGGCTTTCAGTCGGTCTGCAGCGGAAGAGGTTGTTATCGTAGCAGCAGTTGCCTGAAGACATCAATGAAATAGACGCACAAGCACAAAGACTCACGCAGACTCTCTCACACGAACACACATGCCACACGTTACGCACAATAACATCTAAATATTATACATATAGACAGACATACACTAATTTACCTAAAATGTGTGTATATATATATATAT
>NW_026395036.1:0-455 GCF_001194135.2 Octopus bimaculoides | reverse complement strand
ATATATATATATAATGTTAGGGAATTATAAAAACAATAAAAACGTTTTATCATATAATGTTAAGTTAAACAGGTAAACAGACTGTTTTCATGCTGCACTGTAAGATCAGGATGAAGTCCATTGTCAATATGGGGAAGCTAAGTATTATTAGTCAAACTGTGAAACTCTTAACAAATTGGCTAGACCCTAGAAAACCTTTATAAGCAGAGATAATTGTACACCCATTTTTGTGTGACAGTTTTTTTTTGTGAGACAAGGTTCAATTGGATTCTGGAAGCTATGATTGCCTGTTTAGTTTTTGTGCTTTGTGTTAGGCATTTATGGAATTATTTTATGCTCCAGGAATTTGCCAGTACTTTTTACTTGTCAGTTTTAAAATAATTTCTGTGTCACATCTGGGTGAGGACAAAAAATCTCTTAAGTTATGTTATGTTATAATATTTATGTGAATTTTG
>NW_026395035.1:0-327 GCF_001194135.2 Octopus bimaculoides | reverse complement strand
ATATATATATATATATATACACGTACATAATATAGATATATCATACTAGCTATAATCAATGTAATTACTTAGAAATAAAAAACCGATCAATGAATAAAACAAATAAGCAAATAGTGAAAGTAGAAGAACAAGCTACGAACTCATCCGTTAAGTTGATGTGGATTTACTGTTAAGGGAATAAAACAAACAAAAAACACGAGTTTATGTATAAATGATGAGACGTAAAATGTTGCATGAAATGAAACCGGTTTTAATTATTTACAGTGATATATGCTAAATATCATCTGTTTATGCTTAAACATTTATTAATACGTCTAAAACCGTGAT
>NW_026395034.1:0-412 GCF_001194135.2 Octopus bimaculoides | reverse complement strand
ATATTTTTTTCTGTATATTACTTTTCACTCTGCATTTTTCTTGTACATGTCCGTATATAAACGTGTATATGAACATATTTGTGCACGTATGGGTACATACACATGTGTGTGTGTGCGTGTGCGCGGGTATGTATATGTGTACATGTGTATGGTTGCATATATATGTGGGTGTACACGCATGTGTTTCAAGCGAGTGTTAGTGAGCATATGCATATATAGCTTGTGCGTTTTTGGACGTGTATTTGAATATAATTGTGCGCATATGGGTATGTGCACGTGTGTGTGGCTATGTATCTGTGTACATGTGTATGGTTGTATATATATATGTGCATGTATGTGTTTCACGCGAGTGTGAGTGAGCTTATGCATATAGGCACATATACGTGGGTGTGCCCGCGCGCATGTGGATGTA
>NW_026395033.1:0-401 GCF_001194135.2 Octopus bimaculoides | reverse complement strand
ATATATATATATATATATATATATATATATAGTAACAGCAGAATATGATTATTTATTGTGTCTTTCTGGAGCCTTTCCCTACAATTGTTTCAATGATCCTTAAATTAAACAAAACACCTCATCAGATGATTGTATTGAAATACACTGTTTTTTTTATTTTGTTTTTTTAATCAATTATTTCAGCTATTGGAGGTTCTCCTTATTACATTATAGCCTGAATTCCAATTTCTGTCACTTTGTACAATGCCATATAGATATAAGAGAGTTGGGTTCAATTCAACATGGTTCAAATGTGGACCTTAATTAGTTTTGTACTGTGTTGTGTATTTTAAAATATCAAAAAGAACGTTTTACATATGCACATATACATATATACACACACACACATACACATATATATA
>NW_026395032.1:0-219 GCF_001194135.2 Octopus bimaculoides | reverse complement strand
ATACACACACATGGAAACGTATGTGTATGTGCTTATGTATGTGTGTATGTGCTTATGTATGTGTATGTGTTTATGTATGTGTGTATTTATGCATGTGTATGTGTTTATGTATGTTTATGTATGTGTGTGTTTATGTATGTGTGTTTATGTATGTGTGTTTTTGTATGTATGTATGCATGTATGTGCTTATGTTTGTGTATTAATAATCCAATAAGAGAA
>NW_026395031.1:0-206 GCF_001194135.2 Octopus bimaculoides | reverse complement strand
CCACCCGCACAAGAGCCAGTCCAGGGGCACTGGCAACAATCTCGCTCGAAGTACGACATATAGACAGGCTTCTTTCAGTTTTCATCTAACAAATCCACTCACAAGGTTTTGGTTGCCTGGAGGTTATAGCAGAAGACTATAACCTCAGACTGAACCCGGATCAATGTGGTTGGGAAACAAGCTTCTTTATTTCATAAATTTTGCCA
>NW_026395030.1:0-241 GCF_001194135.2 Octopus bimaculoides | reverse complement strand
GACTGAGTAGTGATAGATGTGATGATGATGATAATAATAATAATAATAATGGGGAGACTGATCAATGACTGATGATCTGGGGACTGATTAATGACTGATGATCAGAGGGAGTTGAGTAATGATGGAATGAAGCTTAATTCTTTTCTACTTGTTGGTACATCCCTAGTAGGTTTATACATACATGCATATACCTATACACACACATACATCCATACATACATATATACACACACACACACAC
>NW_026395029.1:0-397 GCF_001194135.2 Octopus bimaculoides | reverse complement strand
CTACTACTACTACTACTACTACTACTATTATTATTATTATTATTATCATTTCTTTATAATTATAATAAAGGAAATAATTACTGATGGTGTTGTTGTTTTTGTTGCTGATAATGGAAAGTGATGTTTCTTACTTGCCTAAGGCTACAGTCTTTAGTAAAGAATAATTAATGATGCTGTTGTTGTTGTTGTTGTTGTTGGTGTTGTTGATGATGGTGATGGTGGTGTTGGTGGTGGTGGTGGAGGAGACGGTCGTGAGATGATAGTTGTTGATGTTCTTGTATTCGGTAGTGGTGGTGGTGGTGGTGGATGGTCTTTGGCATAGTAGGAATGTTGTCGTCGGTGGTGATGGTCGTGTTGATGCTGGCGCTTGTAAAGGTGGTGCAGGTAGTTTGTAGTG
>NW_026395028.1:0-320 GCF_001194135.2 Octopus bimaculoides | reverse complement strand
ATATATATATATATGCATATGTATATATATATATATATGCATATGTATATTTACGCATATATATACACATGTATATATATATATGTATATATATATACATATATATATGTATATATGTACATACACATATGTGCATATACACATATATAAATGTACATATACATATATATGTATATATACATGTATATACATACTCATATATTCCACCTTCTGTCTTTCGTTTGTTATTTATATATAAATATATATATACAAATATACATATATATATGCATATATACATATATATATATGTACATATACATATATATACATGTACATAT
>NW_026395027.1:0-272 GCF_001194135.2 Octopus bimaculoides | reverse complement strand
CTTCTGTTGACCAGTCTGGGACGGTGGAGTAGCAGTTTTTCGTTCATTTTAGCAATTCTTAGGCAATATGTTTCTGCAGTAATGATTTTTCTGGGTTTTAAGAATTTATAGTGGATGAGTCCAGCAGTACACCACCAAACAATCACCATAACCTTCTTTTCGAAGAGCTCGGGTTTAGGGAAGGTTTTCGGTTTTTCATTTTGGTCTAGCCATTGCGAAGAAGTTTTTTTATTATTGTACAGAATCCACTTTTCATCGCAAGTTACAATACG
>NW_026395026.1:0-266 GCF_001194135.2 Octopus bimaculoides | reverse complement strand
CCTCCTTCAGGAAAAATATGGAGAAATACTTCATAGCAAAATTCTCACCACAACTGAATGGCTGAAACATGAAGATTACAACCCATCTAGGATCTTCAACTTTGGAACAACAGACCCTAAAATACGGCAAGAAACCCAGATAGTGGGACATTTTTGTACCAACTAGAATTGAACCCAGTTACATAGGTTCTCATATTTCTCTCCTAACTATTTTTGAACCAGCTGTATAGATATAATCACAATTCCTTCCTTCCCTTTTACACTCC
>NW_026395025.1:0-234 GCF_001194135.2 Octopus bimaculoides | reverse complement strand
TTTGTTCTTGTTCTTATTTTTGTTTTAGTTCTTGTTCTTGTTCTTGTTTTTGTTCTTGTGTTTGTTCTTGTTCATGTTTTTGTTTTTGTTTTTGTTCTTGTTCTTGTTTTTATTCTTGTTTTTGTTCTTGTTTTTGTTTTTGTTCTTGTTTTTATACTTTTTCTTGCTTTTGTTCTTGTGTTTTTTCTTGTTTTTGTTATTGTTCTTGTTCTTGTTGCTTTTAATTTTGTTCTT
>NW_026395024.1:0-2178 GCF_001194135.2 Octopus bimaculoides | reverse complement strand
TATATATATATATATATATATATATATATACATCTACACACACACACACAGATCAAAACATGAGCACAAGTGCATAAACATACCCACACAGGCACATATACATACATAGACATATACCTAAGGGTGTAATCAGAACTAATAAGAAAATGAATAAGAGGTAATCAATAAGACTACTTAAGGTTAATGAAAAGATATTTGGACATGTTTATAAGTGAAAACTCTTTCATCTTTTGAATTTAAGATAAAACTGTTCATTTTCATAATTTTATAAGACTCTTCAAGGCATAAAAGGCATGTTCTATTTCTAATCCTATAAGAGGGGGAAGAAGAAACAATATACCAAGAAATTGAGAAATTTATGTTGTCTCTTTTAAGTTGCCATACCTCTTTGGATAAACTAGTACTACTTTCTTTCCGAGGATCATTAAAAGATGACTTATGATTATTCAAATGTAATTAAGAGGGATCTGTGTGCAGCCTATATAATGAAATGTAGAGAAATCATGTGTTGTAATGATCTCTCTATATAATGAAATGTAGAGAGATCATGCTTTATATACAATAATTTTCATTTTACAATTACCTTTAACCTCACAGGTGTTTGGGTTTCTCCAGTTACAGTTGTTACTAATATTGGATGTACTATTGTTATGTGTATGTGTGGTAGAGGTAGAGTTTCTGTGAGTATGGGAATCGTTGGTAGAAGATACAGAGCTATTGGAATAATTGGGGTTAGTATTAGTAGTAGAGGAGGTTAAATTCTTGTATTAATGATTTAGTTTTCTCTTGTTAAAGGAAGAAATAATCCTCAATAAGTTAGGAAAAACAGAAAAGCCAAATCTAATCATTGTTATTGAATATCCCAGCATATCTAGATTTACTAAAATTTGATTTAATAATAGAACAAATAGACTTTATAACATTAGACTTCAAATGTTTAGCAAAAGGAAATATAATTCAAATTATGTTATTATTGTGTTTCTTATTGGTATGGTGGTTTTTATTAACACCATCACTAACATTACTATTCTTCTTATTATTGTTATTATTAATATTATTATTATTACCGCCATTATTATTATTATTATTTAAAAAACATTGAATATCATTACAGTTGGTCATGTAGTTGTGTGGGGAATTAAGAGTATATGAAGAAATAAGGGATGTTTTTGTGAAAAGAATTTGTTTCATGTTAATATTTCCGGCTATACTCTTTACTCTTTTACTTGTTTCAGTCATTTGACTGCAGCCATGCTGGAGCACCGCCTTTAGTCGAGCAAATCGACCCCAGGACTTATTCTTTGGAAGCCTAGTACTTATTCTATCGGTCTCTTTTGCCGAACCACTAAGTTACGGGGACGTAAACACACCACCATCGGTTGTCAAGCGTTGGTAGAGGGACAAACACATACACACACATATATATATACATATATACGACGGGCTTCTTTCAGTTTCTGTCTACCAAATCCACTCACAAGGCTTTGGTCGGCCTGAGGCTATAGTAGTAGACACTTGCCCAAGGTGCCACGCAGTGGGACTGAACCTGGAACCATGTGGTTGGTAAGCAAGCTACTTACCACACAGCCACTCCTGTGCCTATGTTAATGTTTTTCTCGTAATGACTGCCTGTGACATTACAATTGTTTATCTTTTTAAAAGTATAGGTATTGGC
Source organism: Octopus bimaculoides (assembly GCF_001194135.2). Lineage (NCBI taxonomy): Eukaryota > Metazoa > Mollusca > Cephalopoda > Octopoda > Octopodidae > Octopus > Octopus bimaculoides. The sequence goes on along the minus strand of NW_026395024.1, from coordinate 503 downwards.
AGAAATCTGGTTAGTAAAAGTTTTGTTATTTGGTCTATAGTTGTTAAATTTTTTTTTCTTTTTTATGGTAGAGTTATCTTTACAAATATACTTCATAGAATTAACTTGTGTTCCAGAGTGTTCCAATTCACGATGTTGTTATGATTGGAAAATTCATTGTTAAATTTGTTGTACCTAATTTGGTATTTATAATCAGCATTCCTAAGAGCTAGATTGTAATTGTCTTTATGCTTATTAAAAGTTTCTTCACTTGAGGATGAGTTAATTCTATTTTCAATGTTATAAGGTATGTTATCAATAATATTAGAAGGATGATTGCTCTGTGCGTATATATAAGTAATATTGCTATTAGGTTTATGGATGGTTGGTAAGCTGAAGTAGTGACGTTAAAATTTGCATGCAAGAAGTTCACAGAAGTGTGATACTGCTCAGTGGTGATGGTAAGTCCATCCATGGCTTTTGAAAAAATTATGTAATCTCTTCATATGTATATGTATATATAT
>NW_026395023.1:0-277 GCF_001194135.2 Octopus bimaculoides | reverse complement strand
ATAGATAGATAGATAGATAGATAGATAGATAGATAGATAGATATACTACTTATGTGCATACATGTTGGCCCGCTTTTCATTTCATTCTCCATTTTTCACTCTTATTACTTTCTGTCGAAGAACGTAGGCTCAAAAACTAACAGACTTTTCCATTTTTCCGAGTGTTAAACTAATACACCTGTTTGTTGTTCCGACACCTGTCTTCGTCTTTTGTCTTGCAATAAATTTGAACAATATATACATATATGCATGTATATATATATATATATATATATAT
>NW_026395022.1:0-275 GCF_001194135.2 Octopus bimaculoides | reverse complement strand
TCATCCTTATCATCATCATCATCATCATCATCATCATCATCATCATCCTCAGAAGCAGCAGCAGCAGCAGCATCACTGTCATCATTATCATTGTTGTTCTTGTTATCATCATCATCATCATCATCGTCATCATCATCATGACCGTTGTTATGTACATAATGATCATCACCATCATCTTGATCATCATCATCATCATCGTCATCATCGTCATAGACACTCCTTTCTTAATCAATCAGTTCACTAATGCCAACCCAGCTTCTACCACCACCACCACC
>NW_026395021.1:0-253 GCF_001194135.2 Octopus bimaculoides | reverse complement strand
TATGCGAACATGCATACACACACATAAACACAATAACACACAAACTAATAATACGGATAAGAGCACACATGACTACAAATTCCAGTTTTGCGTCTCCTTGTCTCCTGTTTTTGTGTCATTCATCTGAAGCTTACAAAAATCATTGATCTTAGTGACTAATTCTATACTTTAAATGAAAATACGTAAATAGAATATACATACACGAAATTAAATCTTGCCCTTGATATATATATATATATATATATATATATAT
>NW_026395020.1:0-249 GCF_001194135.2 Octopus bimaculoides | reverse complement strand
CATAGTGAACAAGAAGTTGACTGCATGGTGAACAGGAAATCAGCCACGTGAACAGGAAATTGACCGTATGGTGGACAAGATATCAGTCATGAGGTTGGGGGAAGTAGGGAGGAGCAGTAAATATGGGGGATATATATGTATATACGTACATGTATGTGTATGTGTATGTGAGTGTGTGTGCCCATACGCACAGTTATGTGTATGTACATCTAAGCTCACATACACATTCACATCAGTACTGATGCATAC
>NW_026395019.1:0-965 GCF_001194135.2 Octopus bimaculoides | reverse complement strand
TTCTCTTTAACCCGGGCAAAGTCGGGTATTTCTGCTAGTATATATATATAGGCCAGAATTTTTTTTTTAGTAAGCATATCTATCTACATAATGCCAATATTTTAAATTTTTGCAAACTCCATAGCAGGCACAAACTAGACCATTTCGCCTCCTTATTTATAATCTCCCCTACACTAGTCAATATTCGAAAACAGTTACTTTCTCTTTAATTATTCTGAATTCTTTTCCATATATTAATTTTTCTATATACCATTCTATAGATGATTTATAGTTTTAGCAGCGGACATTGTAAGTAAAATACCCCCTCATCTTCATATTTTATTTATTATTCTTATAATTTTTATATTTTTTATATCGTTTTATTAACCGCCTTTTAGTATCTACTGTTAATGCTTTAATTACTTTCTGTAATACCTACTTATCTCCTTCTATAATTCCGACATATTATTTACATAAAACATTCTTTTATAAAGTTTATATACCACTAACCATTTATGATTGCTTTTAAACATTCTTTCTAATTTATAGATAAGCCATATTGATTATTAAATATAAATTTCAGTCTCCAGTATTTAAAATTCCATATTTCCTTATTTGGATATTCTTTTTTCAACCCCACTTGCTTATTACTTCTTATATATGAGTTTTAAATTGGCTCTTTTATATTAATTTACCTATATTTCTATATTATATATTTCATCATCTAACCGTTTACCGATAGTCGTCTTTAAAACAGATATGACTCCGAGAACAATTACACATTACAAAAATTACTAAGAACACCATTTTTTCTTTATTTAGTTTTTCTTAAATTTTTCCTTATTCTGCTACTGCTGAGTACTCTTTGACAACTCAGATACTTAAAATGAATTTATTGTCTTTCTGTACGAAACGATCGTATTGCGATATGAATTTAAAATATTTTATTCCATATTAACATCTAATCTCCTCCATTTACGAAAAAT
>NW_026395018.1:0-588 GCF_001194135.2 Octopus bimaculoides | reverse complement strand
ACTGTATTGAAAGTGTTTTGCGTAGGATGTGTGCAGTGCCCAGTTGTGCATTCTGTATGTTATATATATTTGTAAGTCCTGGTGTTTTTATTATGGCGTGAGCCTATGCCATCTTTTTTCTGTTGTTATTCCATAGTGTTGGCATAGCTTCCAGTGTATGTAGGTCCCAACTCTGTCGTGTCTGTGAATATATTCCTTCTTAGCCAGGACTGGGCAGCCAGAGATAATATGATTTATTGTTTCTTGTCCATCGCCATATATTCTGCAGTTACTTGTTATGTTTCTTTTCATTGTATGTGTTTGGTAATTTCTGGTAGGGAGGCTTTGGTCTTGTGCAGCAATTAAAAATCCTTCAGTCTCTGCTTTGAGTCCTGAGCTTCTCAACCATTGCTGGGATTTTTCTGTCTGTCTGTATTATTATTATTATTATTATTATTATTATTATTATTATTGTTGCTGTAGCTGTTGTTGTTGTTGTTGTTGTTATTAAGATGACAAGCGGGTAGAATCGTTAGCATACCGGGCGAAATGTCTAATGGTATTACGTCTGCCGCTACATTCTGAGTTCAAATTCCGCCGAGTTCAATT
>NW_026395017.1:0-406 GCF_001194135.2 Octopus bimaculoides | reverse complement strand
TATTATTATTATTATTATTATTATTATTGTTATTATTATTATTTTTATTGCCATTTTTGTTGTTTTGCTTTCTGTTTTTGTAAAATAAAAACAGAAAAATTGTAATGACTAAGAATAAAAAAAAACTACTACTACTACTACTACTACTACGAATAATAATAATAATAAAAATAACAATAACAATAATAATAATGATAATAATACTTTTGGTTTCTATGTAGTTTGTTATTTCTTTTGTATTTTTACAACATTTTTATCTTTTACGCTATTTTAATTTCTTTTACAGTATTTCATTTTTTACAATATTTTATTTTATTTTACATTATTTCATTTGTTTTTTATCTAAATTTTTCATGCTATTATATTTTTATATTTTTTATCTTTATCTTTAAATTTCTTTTACAAC
>NW_026395016.1:0-225 GCF_001194135.2 Octopus bimaculoides | reverse complement strand
ATAGAACCTTCACTTAGAGCAAAAGCACGCTAATAAGACAGGAAATATTATGTGATTTACGCTACCATACAACATTAATTTTTCTATGGATGCCTCTCTGTCTATCACCACGTAACTATATCTCTTTAACTTTTAAATATTCCTTTCTCTTATATCTGTCAATGAATTTATCATCTACCTACCTTTCTTTCTATCTATCTATCTATCTATCTATCTATCTATCTA
>NW_026395015.1:0-263 GCF_001194135.2 Octopus bimaculoides | reverse complement strand
ATTGTTTTCCAGCACAATCATTATTTTTAGCTACAATAGCTTATGACAATTCTTGTTGACCCTATTTTTAGCTTTTAGTAAGTCAAGTAATTGCATTGGGATTTCCTTGCAACTGATAGAGTTGTGAAGGATGAACCTCATTGCCTTCTTTGACTAAAAAAATAAAAACAGAAAAAAATTGGAGATTTTAATGGCTTTGTTGAGAAATGTCAAGATAGGCGCAGGAATGGCTGTGTGGTAAGTAGCTTGCTTACCAACCACAT
>NW_026395014.1:0-275 GCF_001194135.2 Octopus bimaculoides | reverse complement strand
TTCTACCTCCACTTCTGTCATCCACTTCTTCTCCTAATAACATTAGCTTGATCAACTAATCTCTGCTCGGTCACTTTAAACATGTCCATCTCTACCCAAACTGTTAACATCCGTTTTCTATAGCCCCTTCTTTTAGGTTCACTTTCCTGTTTTCTTCGCAGGTCCCCTTCTTCCTCCTTGCTCTGTTATCTGCTGATGCTCTATTAGGATAACAGCTGTGATCAGTCTGCATCTTTACTGGACCACTGCCGAGCGAGAGGCCTTCCCTTAAAGGT
>NW_026395013.1:0-481 GCF_001194135.2 Octopus bimaculoides | reverse complement strand
GTATTGAAATATATGGACAATTGTAAGGAATCATCTAGTTAAAGGAATACACACACGCGCACACACATGTGCCCAAACACCCACATATATCAGTTATATATCTCGTGCATTTGTCGAATATAAGTTAAATAAAGTACTCAACGAGTTGTAGGTGCAGAGTCAATATTTCTTTTGTTAAACCACCACGTGATGTTTTGTTACAGCACAGCTGTTTGAATACATTTAGGAATATCTTTAATGGCAAGACAATATGTCTGCTTAAACAACATGGCCAGCCTTTGAAGAATTACAAAATAAAATGAATCGAAACAAGTGTACACATGTAAGAACAACCAACTATTATATGTGTCTATAATATAATGTACGTGCGTGCATTATATTACACACACAAATACATATATATAATACCTACATGTAATTGTTTGTATATACGTGTGTGTATATATATATATGTATATATATATATATATATATATATATA
>NW_026395012.1:0-605 GCF_001194135.2 Octopus bimaculoides | reverse complement strand
GATCAACTGGAACCCTCGACGTCGTAAGCGACGGAGTGCCAAAAACATACTTGATATTATCATTTGGTTCATGAAAGGGTTCATATAATCCAGTATCAACACAAAAGAAGTATATCCTTTACTAGGAAGATCTAATAAAATTGAATCATGTCGGTTATTTTCCACAGTTGGCTTTAAAAGACATCTACTTTAATCTGCAAAGTCTAAAACTTTCGATTAACTGATCTTATTCGAATTATCTCTCATGCCTGTTGTTTTTAGATTTCAAACTCTCCACACAAAGAGTTTTTGTTTACAGATTACTTGAATAATTTCAAATGACTAAAGATTTTCAACCCTCTATATAATATATATGAAATCCTATCTGACTGATGTTTTCCTAAGATATTTCATATTCGATTTCCTTTCCTACTTTTCTCTTTTCAGGAACTGTAATTCCTATTCGCCTCACTATGGTTGCTGACTTATTTTCGGCCAAATATATCACCAGTGGATTTAGCATTATATTGTTCTTTAACGGAATAGGATACACCATTTTCCCGCCAATATTTGGTAAATATATATTCTCCTCTTCTTTTACTACGTTCTTCCCTGTGTGACCCGTG
>NW_026395011.1:0-441 GCF_001194135.2 Octopus bimaculoides | reverse complement strand
TATATATATATATATATATATATATATGTATATATATATAATATATATATCTCTGTATGTATTATATCCACAGACACATATGCATATACATACATATGTACACCCACACACATGAGACTGTAAAATTTCATTGGGGATATACATTTGTTGACACATAATGATACAGACATTCACACATTTGATGTCTTCCATACGTATGTATTAAAATGTACGCATTCCTCAATTCGAGATATTAATAATAAATTCATGTATGGATTAATCAATTTTTTTTTATTTTCAATTTTCAATTTGACATTAATCAATTCTTCATTTTTTCTTCTTGTCTCACTAATTTGCTCAGTTCCCGATTCCTAGTAATTATATACATACATGTATACATATATGAATATACATCGATATATATATATACATATATATATATATATATATATATATATATAT
>NW_026395010.1:0-676 GCF_001194135.2 Octopus bimaculoides | reverse complement strand
ATATATATATATAATATATATATCTACATATATATGTATTTATATATATACGTACATATGTATATAAATATCTGCCTACGTATACACATTTATCTATCTGTCTATTTGTATATCTGTTTGTCTGTTTCTATCTACATAGCTACTTCTATTTGCTTCTGTAGTCATATATCAACCTTATGTATTTGCCTATTTGTTTCTCTTTATCTATTTATTTATCTGTCTTACTTTTTTTCTCTCTCTCTCACAAATATATGTATTTGAGGAAATGCGTATGTATATATATATATATATATATGTACTTACATGTCAGCTATTATGATTGAATCTCTGTGCTTCATGTATGATTGCTCTTGTTTACTATGCGTTTGTACGTGTGCGTACGAGTGTTTGCGTATATTTGGATAAACAAACTAGAGGAAGGGAAATCAATACAAATAATAAGGTTTATTCATTGAAACAAAATGGTCGAATAATCACGCCAGTCACTGAAAGAGAACATAATTTTTTAAGTTGACAAAAATAGTGGCCGTTTTTGTAAGTTTCTATAACGTTCGAAGGGTTTGATGGACGGTGAGGAAGTTAGTCATGTAGTCAGGAAGGAGGTGAGGAGGACGCTGCTGTATGTTTCCTTTCATAGATTGAAGTTGATGCCTATATATATATATATATATATATA
>NW_026395009.1:0-362 GCF_001194135.2 Octopus bimaculoides | reverse complement strand
CATATTTTGGTAACCAGTGAATAAATTTCACTCTGATTATATATGTTGCGTTGGCTAGACAGACTTCTACAGCCACCTCCTCATTTTTTGACGTCGTTATTGTTGCTACCTGTGTTAATGTGAGTTCGCTTTTTGGATACCTATTGTTGACATTTTTGTTGGATTATTCATTGGGATTGTTTTTGAACTGTGTTAGAGTTATTTTCGCCCTGCGTGGCAGAAAATTTCTGATTTCTGAAGTGTTTTACAGTAGTTTTCGCCCTCCGGGGCAGAAGATTTCTGTTTTTTGTTAACCTTTCGAGGTTGTTTTTGGATTTTCTTGTCAATTGTGACAAGGTTTATAATTTAAAAAAAAAAAAAAA
>NW_026395008.1:0-570 GCF_001194135.2 Octopus bimaculoides | reverse complement strand
ATATATATATATATATATATATATATATAGTTAGTAGTGTGCATGTGTGCATGTATGATGGGTCATCACAAATTTCCATTCTCCTAATTCCTTTTTCCAGATATTGGTCACAAAATACTTTCCTTAACTGTATTGCTCTGTGAGATCGAACCAGACGTCACGTGATTGTGACGGAGAGTTTTGAACTGTGCATCGATTCCTGCAACACGTTTATATAAAGAAAATCTCTTATACCATTATGATTGTATATCTATTTATTTATTTTTTTCTCCTAATGATAATCTTTCGAATTAAGTGGTTATTACTAAGAAACCATTATAATGCTCGCAGAAAGAGTTTAACGTTATAAAATTTTGTATTACTTCATTACTTGACGTCAACAATCATCTCGTTGTTGATAAGAGAAAATTGTCAATTACGAATTTCGTTTTAGAAATATTTATTATGATTACAAGTGATATTTCAAACAGAGTGATTTTAGATTGGAATATTTTGAAATTTACATCGAAAAACAAAACAGGAAAAAATTACACAAGAATATATGATGAAATTGTCAGGTTTAGCATTTAG
>NW_026395007.1:0-371 GCF_001194135.2 Octopus bimaculoides | reverse complement strand
TTCCCAGAAATCCTGTCCTTTACCTTTTCTTTCTAGCATGTCCGAGGTGATATTTCCGCTCCCTCGCCTCATTTTTTTCCTAAATTTTTTCCGATTCCTATGTTTGCGATACAGAACATCAGGATTTCACCCACAAAACACGTTCTCAAAATTTTAATTTTCTCCCTCTCCACACCAAATTCATTTTTTCTTTTTTTCAAATATTTTTTCTTGGTAATCCATGGAGAAAATACAGAGAGTACGAATCTTAAACAATTTTACCCATCACCTCACCACTTTCAGAAAGCTACACACTTCCAATGTTTCACTTTTAGCGTTTTGGAAAGCGGGGAAGTTTCTTCAGAAATAATGTCGTTTACTTGTTGTTTCTA
>NW_026395006.1:0-381 GCF_001194135.2 Octopus bimaculoides | reverse complement strand
TTCATGTTGGATGGTATCAAACCCGATGTTCCCATGACAACAGGGACAGATTTTTTGTTTGACTCTCATGGCTGAGTATCTCAATCCTCAGCTCTCAATACCTATCAATATTTTCTCCTTCTTTCATGATAATATGTTGGTCTCCTGACACTGCAACGTTGATTATTAGGTACTCTTGTTTGTCTCAACTAAACGTTACTATATCCGCCCTTCGGTTCTTCAGCACTTTGTCTGTCTGGAAGTCAAACTTTTGTCTTCTCCATAGGCGTAGGAGTGCCTGTGTGGTAAGTAGCTTGATTACCAACCACATAGTCCCGGGTTCAGTCTTACCGCGTGGCATCTTCTACTATAGCCTCGGGCCGACCAAAGCCTTGTGAGTGG
>NW_026395005.1:0-529 GCF_001194135.2 Octopus bimaculoides | reverse complement strand
AAACCGGTCTATGATTAATTCTTTATATTTTGTATCTTTTCAATTGTCTTGCTCGCTTACGCTCTGGTTTTTGCTGAATTTTCTTCAGAACAATCTTTTCTCAGTGGTCAGACCGTAGGTGGTTTTCTTCTAGCAAAAGGGATGTCCACTTAGTGGTCATCCCTCTTATATGTATGTAATATAATTTTTCTGAATCTTCAGATTTTTTAATTTGCTAGGCCACTAGTTTTTCAATTGATATCAATCAAATTAATATTCAATTTTTCACCCTTATTATTTAAATTTATATATGTTTGTATGTATGTATGTATAGGCACATGTGTGGTTGTGTAGTCAAGGCATTCACTTGCAGCCATGTGACCTCAGGTTCAGTTCTTTGTGGTGCTTTAAGCAGATTTCCTGTCTGTAACATTGAGCCAATCAGTGCCTTGTGAGTAGACAGAACTATAGTGCACCTCAGCTCTGTATACAACAGTTACATTACTGATGAGAAGGTTACAATTTTAATATCAAAGATCCCTATGGATCA
>NW_026395004.1:0-392 GCF_001194135.2 Octopus bimaculoides | reverse complement strand
CTCGTTTAGGCTTAGCAGCCCTTCCTGTTTGTTTTCAATGTCCTGTTTGTGTTACCAATTTTGTTTTCACTGTCCTGTTTGTGTAACCAATTCTGTTTTCACTGTCCTGTTTGTGTTACCAATTTTGACCCTCCGCAAAATCCCTAGTTTTATTTAATTTGCTTTCGGGGAGCAACTGTTTTATCGAAAGCGTATATTGTTGCTAAATGCTCGAAATACGAGACTAGAAAAACAGCCAACAACTGATGAAGGGTCGTTCTTTATGTTGTTTGTTTTGTTTTCCATCTGTGTCTTTAGTTGTTCGAAAGAATATTTCATGTTCCATGTACTCGTGATTTGTAACTTTTTGTTGTACACGTTTCGTGACGTCCTGTGCCCACATATGCATATAT
>NW_026395003.1:0-277 GCF_001194135.2 Octopus bimaculoides | reverse complement strand
ATATATATTCCAAATACTAAAAGGCAAATACACTGAAGATACCGTGGAGAAAAAGTTCTCAATAAATTCGAAACATCGATGTCTGGAATTCCTAACAGATGGCCACACTGAATAAACTGGGTGTTTTCACACCTTTTTTTTATCATGAGAGGAATTTTTTCCACGGTAACTGCAGTGAATTTGTCTTTTAGTGGTTGCAATATGTGACAAGCATATTTTAACTAACCTAAATTCTGCACACACAGAGACACACACACACACACTCATATATATATAT
>NW_026395002.1:0-1100 GCF_001194135.2 Octopus bimaculoides | reverse complement strand
CAGGTGAGTAACCATATCACTGTGATATGTGGTAAATATTTTTCTGCAAACACTTATTTAACTAACTCTAAACACATTCATACAGAGAAACCATATGACTGTGATATCTGTGATAAATCATTTTCTGAAATTATTGACTTCACTAATCATAAATGTATTCACACAGGAGAAAGGTCATGTATCCGTGATATCCATGGTAAATCATTCTCCACAACTCATGCTTTAAGTAGACACAAACATATTCATACACAAAAGAGGCCGTACGAATGTCATATCTGTGGTAAATCATTCTGTATTTGAAATACCTTGGATAGTCACAAACATATTTATACAAGAAATCAATATAGCTGTGATATCTGTGGTAAATCATTCACTTGAAAGTTTCATTTAACTACACATATATGCATTCATATGGGAGAGAAACCATGTCACTGTGACATCAGTGGTATATCATTTTCTCAAACAAACAATTTACATTCTCACAAATGTGTTCAGACAGGAGAAAAGTCTCAGCATTATAATATCTGTGGATATTTATTCTCTAACAAAAGGGAATTATCTCCCCATTTAGGTATTCACTGAGAAGTATTATTTTACACATTCATTACCTCATACAACAGTAAACCTCTCTCGAAATGCTTTTCCTGATGCCAGCTGTTTAATCACTTTTTACATTACATAGACAAGGCATGCCATGCCTGTGTTGTAAAACCAAAACACACCATATTTGTTAAAGTTCATTCTGTGATAAGTTATATAATCATCAGTGTATTCATAAAGGAAAGAAATTATAATGCTATTTCACATATAACTACTACTATGTCGACATAAGTGTGGTAACTTACTGCTGTATTATTTCTAATTTATTCACTATGCTTGTATGTATTCCATCATGCCTGCCCCACTCTTCTGTACCTGTTCCTGCAAATTATCCAACATCATGTCACTTTTGTTGTCCTTCTCCTGTCTACTGTATTATCATTCTGCTGCTTTGAATTCTCAGTCACTTCCTATTCCACCTCTCCCTCCCTGTGTGTCTTGCATCATTAAAGGTTGCCTACTTTACATCTCTTCACCCTTATACCATCCCGCACCCCTCA
>NW_026395001.1:0-383 GCF_001194135.2 Octopus bimaculoides | reverse complement strand
TATATATATATCAGTGGCGACTCCGGCACTCGGGCTGTTCGGGCTTAGCCCGACTATAAATAATTTAGTAAAGTGAACGTGTATTTGCAAGTTGATTTAATTTCTGCCAACACCGACTTCAAGTATGTAATTGCAACCAATAACTTGGGCTCCTTTTATTGAACCTGGTCGCAATTCATTTATTTTCCTTCAGCATCTTGTGGTCGTCATAGAGGTGCCCTGTCTCAAAAGATATCATTTGTAGCAGATGTACTCTCGACATCGTTCACACGCGCCTGACTCGGGTTCAAAAGTTACAGCCCAAGTTGCTATCTATAATCGTAGAAGTTAAACGTAATTCAAATTCAATGTTTTCTTGAAACAATAAATTTCTATAAAGATTA
>NW_026395000.1:2463-2979 GCF_001194135.2 Octopus bimaculoides | reverse complement strand
AATTTATGAACTATGCATCAAATATAACCTTGAAGAATTATATTCAGAACAAATGGATTTGAAATTTATAGGTCAGAAGTCAAGGCAAAAAGATGCCCTCACTAATACAAATTCAATCTTAAACAAATCTAAATTTAATAAGTTTGATATTTACAATACCATCTGTTCATTGCACATTTGCATTATAAGAGTATATAAATGTGAAGGCCTTAGAGACATCAACTAGAATAAAGTTTACTGGCTGATTTGAATTTTCACACTCTATCCATCTCCTTTCTTCACTAGGCATGTCTTTGCATGGCATAGACTTATTTTAAGTACAGATGTTATTGATAATTAACATTATATTCAAAGTTTTCAGTTCACAATCAAAACTTATAAACTTTAAATAATATCAAAGAATTATTTTCCTTGTTCTGCTTTCATCATTCTTCTTGCATTGAAGTTTTAGTTATTGTGTGTGTGTGTGTGTGTGTGTGTGTGTGTGTGTGTGTGTGTGTGTGTGTGTGTGTGTGT
>NW_026395000.1:489-2151 GCF_001194135.2 Octopus bimaculoides | reverse complement strand
ATATATATATATATATATATATATATATATATATATATATAGACATTAGATGTTTGCTCTGACTCTCTATAGCTCAATTGAGTACTAATTCCTCCAAGTTTAACTGTACCTTTCATTCTTTTGGAGTTAAAGATTCAGGGCTGTAGATTGGTGGAATTACTAGAGCATCAGATGGGATACTTTGCTATGTCTTTTCTGGTACTCCAGTGTCTGACTAATTTACTGAGCAATAACAAGATCTTCATCAAAAAAAAAGAAGAACTTTACCTATGGCAGTGCCCCAGCATGGCCACAGCTCATGAGCTGAAACTAGATAAAATGAAATGAAAATGAAAATGCCTCAATCTTGGAAAGAAACTTGCCACGTACAGACACTTAAATTATTTGTAACATATAGCAATGGCTGTTTCAACATATATGTATATATATATATATATATATACATATATACATACATACATACATACATACATACATATGTACGTACATACATGCATACATACATACATACATGCATACATACATAATTGGGATAAAATCATTATTTAATGATTTATCATTGGCCAGTATACTAAAAATACCATAATGGTTAATTTATATTAAAAATTATAAGGGTGTTGAATGATTACAACACCAGTCTGCTAAAAATAGACCCCAAAAGGTCTATGAACCACTTAAATTTTTACTCCACTACACAAGGTTTAAAGCGAAGGAAATAGACAGTGAGGATTTATAAAATTATTTTATAAATCCTCACTGTCTATTTTCCTCACTTACAACCTTGTGAAGTGGAGTAATAATCTAAATGGTTCATAGACTTTTGGGAGTCTATTTCTAGCAGACTGATGTTGTAATCATTCAACACCCTTGTTATAATTTTTATGTGTTTATATATATGTATATATATATATATAATATGAATATAATAGATAGTAATAACTATCAACTAGTGGGTTGAAAAGCAATGGCTGTTTTTCAAACATGATGCTTCCTATGAAACATGGTGCCTTCAAGTTCAATTATATAAAAATTAAAAGTACACACCTCATATAATCAAGGAAATTTGCACATGATATCCCAATGATATTTTGAGAATGAAGTTTTATTTCTTCAACCATCCTTATACCAAGTAATTTTTCAATTTTGTCAGAATGAAAAATAACCTAAATGCCGATTTTGATACAGCAGAGTTATCATGATTTGACAGGGTGGAAAATTAAGTGCCATGTAAAAAAAGAAAAATAACTGTTACCAAATTTTAGTGATATCACTTTAATTCTTTGAGAACCATAGTCTTTTTCCCCCCAGATAACTTCATAATCATAGCATGCCACAATGCAGCTATACATATAAATGTGAATTTGCAAATAGTGTAAAGAGTGGTAGATTTTCATTAAATATCAACATATCAATAATCAGTTGATGACTTATGGAAAGGATACGCACTACCATTCATTGAACTTTTGATAGTCTGTATAAGTAGCCAAAGGGTTTCATAGTAGGTAGAGACTCCTTCTAATATGGGTGTGCAGCAAGTGTTTATTCATTTATTTGCTACTATTAAGAAACGTTCTGTCATAAGCCATTTTTTTTTTTTTTGCTTCCTTCCATCATACCATATTACCACTTGCTACCATGGCTAAATTCCTCTCTCTCCCTATC
>NW_026395000.1:0-388 GCF_001194135.2 Octopus bimaculoides | reverse complement strand
CTCTCCCTCCCCCTCTCTCTCCCCACTCTCTCTCCTTCTTTCTCTCACCACCTACTTTCTTCTACAGACTTCACTTTGCTTTCTTTTTCTAATATTTCTAATCCACAACCCACATCTGTTTCTCTTCCACTCTTACAGTCTCTTCACATACTTGGAATTGGTATTCTTCTCTTCTTACTAAAGATAACAATCTAGAAAGGAAATTACAGACTTCCACATTTTACTGTCATTCAGGCTGTTAAAGAATAAAGAAATGGAACAAGTAGATATAAGAACTTACACATACATGGAAAGATACCCATATATATGTATGTATATGCATGTGTATATGTATGTGTGTGTGCACACACACACATATGCACACACACACACACACACACACACACAC
>NW_026394999.1:0-216 GCF_001194135.2 Octopus bimaculoides | reverse complement strand
AACCTAGAATGCAGCTGAAGCCTATAATCCAGAAACTTTCACCTCTGTCCTCTTAGCTACAAGACATCAATGAAATACTTCAGAATGTTATTTACCATTTTGCCAAGGCCACTAGCAATCTTGCGTCCAATGGTAATGTTGGTATCAAAGTCTTCGCATGTGAGCCATTGATGACAAGATTTCATCCCAGCAACAGCAAAATAACCAGTAAGACAA
>NW_026394998.1:1876-2068 GCF_001194135.2 Octopus bimaculoides | reverse complement strand
CATATTGATTAGAAACACAGTAGGTGGTGTTACCTACGCCTATATCAGGGTCCACCAAACTTTATCGACCATCGACCCCCAACTATAGCGGCTCACATGGCGGAGATCTAAACGGAACCCGTCCCGGATTTTTTTTACAGATTCTCATGTTTTTGTCTATGGAAATTCCAATTCTGAAAGATAATTTTTACA
>NW_026394998.1:1704-1850 GCF_001194135.2 Octopus bimaculoides | reverse complement strand
CCCATCCAATTTCTTCATTTGGGTTTTTTAATTTTTTCCAGAAATAAATGGGGGAAGGGTTCCGTGTACGGCGGAGGTATAGACAATGGACCGCACCCCTTTGGGATGTATTTTTGGTTATATGCTGGATATATATATATATATAT
>NW_026394998.1:1371-1675 GCF_001194135.2 Octopus bimaculoides | reverse complement strand
GTGTTTAATGGCATGAAAGACGTACTTTTCCCATTAAAAGGCGTGTCAAAAACAAATCACCCCTTATCCAAGTCAACATAAATATTTATTTACCGGAAAGAAAATTACTGGAGAATGGTAAATTTCTATATTAACACCTGCATGATATTCACTCAGCAAAAGGAAAAACAACTTGGATTTTTTAGGTGTAATCTAGTACCTTGAGCTCCTAATATGCTGCAAATCCCTTCTTTTGGTTCTGTAAAAGTGGGGAGGGCCACACCTCCCCGCACCGGAAGCATTTGGTATTTTTGTATTTTTTTTT
>NW_026394998.1:198-1361 GCF_001194135.2 Octopus bimaculoides | reverse complement strand
TGTTGAATGAATTCCTGTGACCTCCTAATATGCGGCAAAACTATTTTTCGGGTCCGAAAATGGGCTGCAATGAGGTGCAAGTCTCAGAAATTTCACCCCCACCCGGTTTCATCTTTCCATCTGCGCCAAACAAGGGTTGAATGCCCCAAGTTTTTCTCTGAACAAAAATAAGGCATTTGCTGCATACTGGATGGTTAGGGTACTTGATTCCATGCTAAAAAATCCGATCAACGGACGTGGGGGAAACTTTTCGAGGCTTCCACCTCACCCCACTCCGTTTTTCAGACCCCAAAATGGGTTTTGTAGCATATTAGATGGTCACAGAAATTCATTCAACGAAAGAGAAAAAATTTCCAATGATTCCGGGATGGGAGTGTCCTCCTGTTTTTCCAAACCAAAATATGGGATTTGCAGCATGAGGTCAGATTCCATGCAAAAGATAAGAGTTTTCTTTTTTTTCTTTGTGAAAATTGTGGGTTTTAATACAGAAATTTACCTGGAGAACATTCATTTAATTCTTCCAAATCTTTCTGTTAAAATTGTATTGAAACCATTTATGGGGAATTTTTTTTATCACAGCAACTGGTCGCACACCACAAGGTTCAATAGAACCTCCTGAAGCAATCCAGCATGGTTGCAGTAGTACTACAGGCAACAGCAAGGCTAAAGTGTTAGGAAAAACCAAGCGCCCTTACAGGTATCACCTGACACCTCAGTCAGGGAATCTACCAACGTTGACAAGAATTTCATGCGTAGTAGCCTAGTCCCTCCGAATGTCTCAAGTGCCACAGGGTAGAAGACATAGTTCACTGTCAGGTCCCGATAGCTCAGGGTTTTCTTCTATTTGGCTATGGACGTAGGGACCCTGCCATTAACTACAGCATCCAGGATGTGAGATGGAGCAAAGGAGTCGCAGACTGTGGCATCCCACATGAGGCACCTACCTCTAACCCAGGGACGGCTGATAAGACAATTTGGTCCCTTTCTATCACTTGCAGAAAACGTTTTCAGAGGGGACAGGAGTTTCGTCTAATTCACACGTCTTTATTTCCTCATACATTTTCACAAGGTCTCTGAATTGTCCACCCCTACTCCAAGTAGTGTTTTTACCCCAACAAATTCCTATATAATGGTAATCTACACAATTTGAAACAATTTTTAAA
>NW_026394998.1:0-188 GCF_001194135.2 Octopus bimaculoides | reverse complement strand
AAAGTTGTGTGGTAAGTAGCTTTCTTATCAACCACAAGGTTCGTGGTTCAGTTCCACTGCGTGGCACCTTGGGCAAGTTTCTAACAGCCTTGTGAGTGGATTTGATAGAGGGAAACTGAAAGAAGCCAGTCTTATATTTGTATGTGCGTGTGTGTGTTTTGTTTGTGCCTATGTTTGTCCACATCACC
>NW_026394997.1:0-274 GCF_001194135.2 Octopus bimaculoides | reverse complement strand
TAAATAAAAAAGACACGTAAGCTTGATAGAAGCGATGGGTGGGGAGAAGGAGGGGCGTGTGCCACCCCAGTAGAAATGGTTTAAACACATGAGTCAATATAGAGATCGAAAGCCTGCTTGAGTGATTGTCTTTCAAAATACCTTTCTCACCTCATCATTCTCTCCCCACCGCCACTTTTCTTTTTTCTTCGTTGATTCCTCTCTTCATTTTTTTCTGTTTTTGATCCACTCCTTGCCCTCGATGTCCCTGTGTATATCTGTTTGTCTGTCTGTC
>NW_026394996.1:0-572 GCF_001194135.2 Octopus bimaculoides | reverse complement strand
GCTTCTTTCAGTTTCCGTCAACAAAATCCACTGAGAAGGCTTTGATTACCCCAAAGGATTACACTAAGTTGTCACACTAAAGGCAATACACGAAGTTGTCCCGCAGTGGGATTGTATCTAGAAACATATGGTTCTGGTATCAGATTTGTACCGCACGGCGACGCCTGCGCCTATAGGTAGGTATACGGTAATTCTGTTTACCAAATGGTGTGAATTGAAAAAATTACCACGACGTGAAACAACATTTCTTGCCGTATTTAACCATAATCCTTGGTGTTATGTTTCACATTTCGCCGAAGTCAACATCGCCCTTCTTTTAGTTGATAAAATGAAGTTCATCTGAAGGACCATAAGTTGCCAATGTCGTTAAGCTTTCAAGCAGTGTACCTTGCATTACTTTTCCTGCAATCAATGTGGTTTGTTCAAATCTCTGTATTGTATGCGTGTGTTGTAGGATTAACTCGTTTCTAGATCTAACAGCGAAATCCGGTCTTAGGGTATTATTGATAGACAAGTCCGCTGTTTGGACCTCCCACCAGTCCACTGGATTTAAATTGATATTCATCATCCAA
>NW_026394994.1:0-366 GCF_001194135.2 Octopus bimaculoides | reverse complement strand
CCAACCATAATTTTAACCAGCAAATAGAATGCAGCAGTAATGATGTTGTGATTCTAGCAGAAGTTGATGATGGGCTCTACTCCAATGAAAATAATAGGAATCAGGGACCTAGAATAATTCTAACTGATAGCACATCAGGAAACGAGTTAAGTAATGATGGAAATGATCAATATATACCTAATAGTAGAATTGAGGAATCGACAAATAATATTAGTGTAAATAAGTGTAATAATAATAATAGAGATATTAGAAATAATATAGGTGGGTTTGATAGCACCACCATGTGCAACTGCAGAAATAAGTCCCATTGTCCTTCATTAGGAATTTGTTGCACCCGTAACGTAGTGTACAGATGCATTATTAGTA
>NW_026394993.1:0-282 GCF_001194135.2 Octopus bimaculoides | reverse complement strand
TAGGTTTAGGGTTAGAGTTAGGGTTAGGGTTAGGGTTAGGGTTAGGGTTAATGTTAGGGTTAGGTTTAGGGTTAGAGTTATGGTTAGGGTTAGGGTTAGGGTTAGGGTTAGCGTTAGGGTTAGGGTTAGGTTTAGGTTTAGGGTTAGTGTTAGGGTCAGATTTAGTGTTAGGGTTAGGGTTAGCGTTAGGGTTAGGGTTAGGGTAAGGGTTGGCGTTAGATTTAGGGTTAGTGTTAGGGTTAGGGTTAGCGTTAGGATTAGGGTTAGGGTTAGGGTTAGGGT
>NW_026394992.1:0-217 GCF_001194135.2 Octopus bimaculoides | reverse complement strand
GTATGTATGTATGTATGTATGTGTGTATGTGTGTGTATGTATGTATGCATATACGTACGTATGTGTGTAGGTATGTATGCATTTATGTATGTATGCATATATATATGGTTGTAGGAATGTATGTGTACGCATGTATGTATGTATGTATGTATGTATATAGGTCTAAGTGTATGCTTATATGTGGGCATGAATGTGCATGAGGGTGTGTGTGTGTGTG
>NW_026394991.1:0-223 GCF_001194135.2 Octopus bimaculoides | reverse complement strand
TATGTATGTATGTATGTATGTATGTATGTATGTGTCTACGTATGTATAGATAAAGAGAAAGATGGAAAGAAAGATAGAGCTGTCTGGACTGCTGCAGAGGATACGCCATATATTTTACAGATCAAATTTATATTATATTTTTATGTTATATTATATTAACTTACATACATACAAAAATATATATACATACATACATGCATATATATATATATATATATATATA
>NW_026394990.1:0-352 GCF_001194135.2 Octopus bimaculoides | reverse complement strand
ATTATTATTATTATTATTATTATTATCATTATTATCATTATTATTATCGTGGCTGTTATCATTAGTATTAATAATATTGCTGCTATTATTATCTTTTTTTCCTTTTATTTTTTATCAGTGTTGTTGATCTACTTTCAGTGTTAGTACTACAACTATCAATACGTACCTCGCTTTTCGCACTGCTTCGAGATTTGTGTGTCTTTTCAGCAAATCGAAATTACTCAAGAGGTGGCTGTATGCCGGGAAACATCACGGAACAGTCCATTGGACTTAAATATACCATTCTCGTACGTTTGTCCTGAATACTTCTGAGAATTCAATACAAATCGCTGTACATACATTTATGCGTATA
>NW_026394989.1:0-247 GCF_001194135.2 Octopus bimaculoides | reverse complement strand
AGAGACAGATAGATAGATAGATAAATAGATAGATAGATAGATAGATAGATTTTGTCTGTGTGTCTGTTTCTCCCACAAAGCATAATTGAGACACTATCTCATTTATAAGCATGAGTGTTTTGTCCACTTACACACTTTAACTATGCTGACGATAATGATGATAATGGTGTGACCAGAGCTAAAATTTTCAAAGAATCGACACTTTCAATCTCTCTCTCTCTCTCTCTCTCTCTCTCTCTCTCTCTCT
>NW_026394988.1:0-323 GCF_001194135.2 Octopus bimaculoides | reverse complement strand
CATCCTTTCGGAGTCGATAAATTAAGTACCAGTTGCGTACTGTGGTCGATGTAATCGCCAAGTCCTCTTCCCCTAAAATTTCAGGCCTTGTGCCTCGAGTAGAAAGGATTATGATTTAGCAGAAGCAAGAACGACGCAAGGGTCGAGAGTTTCGTGTGTTAGCACTTTCTGCTACATATTAAAAAATTATGCACAAGCGCAGGAGTGGCTGTGTGGTAAGTAGCTTGCTTACCACCCACATGGTCCCGGGTTCAGTCCCACTGCGTGGTACCGTGGGCAAGTGTCTTTTACTATAGCCTCGGGCTGACCAAAGCCTTGTGAGT
>NW_026394987.1:0-672 GCF_001194135.2 Octopus bimaculoides | reverse complement strand
TTATTATTATTATTATTATTATTATTACTACTATTATTATTGTTATTATTTATTCAAGGCACTGCCTGGAATTGAACTCGCAATCTTGGGGGTTAGTAACTCGAGTTCTTAACCATTACGCTATATGCCCGTGGGCAATTATAGAATTTTAGGTCTTATAAGCCGAATATTTTTGTATTCTTCCTTCATACTGGTTCCCATATTCTACTCATATCTACACTAGGTCTGCTTAGGAGGTTATTGTGTCCTAGGATATGTGCTGCCCCTTTTAGTTTTCGTATTTTCCAGTGGCGTTCTCTGTCTGTTATCTTAACTTCATCCCACAGGGTAAGGTGGTCTCCGCTTTTCCATATATGATCAGCTATACTCGATTTTTCAGCTATACCCCAAGCTATGCTCAGATAACTCTCTAACAAACGGCACAGAATAAACGGTCCCGGAAAAGCAACGTTATCTGGTCCCAGTCCGCTTTACTCTGAATGTTCAGACCAGAGTACCCAAACTCTTTTTTTCCCTACTTGAGAAACACTTCCTGAAGTTCAGTTCTCTTAGAAAAATCTTCAACTCCTAATCGATTCAATTTTCCTGCTCCACCACGACTAACATTGCTAGTATAGTCCGACGTCTGAAAACTTGGTAACTTTTATCACTGCAACATAACTCACCTTATCC
>NW_026394986.1:1932-2439 GCF_001194135.2 Octopus bimaculoides | reverse complement strand
TATATATATGCATATGTTACACATATAAACATATATTATGTGTATATATATATGCGTGTATGCATGCACGTATGTATGTGTATATGTGTATATATGCATATATCTATGCATATCTATGTCTATATAAATGTATGTATGTATGATAGAATTTATGTATATATCCTGCATTTTGTAGGAGATCTAAAGAATGAAAATGGATTATTTTAGAGATATTTAGTATTTGTGTAGATATTGGAGGCGGGAGTGGGGAGTGGGTGGGAGTGAAATCAGGTTATCTAGACACTGATATCCTGTTATGTGTGATCTTTCAGACATGAGAAATCTCCATAAACATCAATATGTTTTACTGTTATTATTATTATTGTTATCATTATTATTATTATTATTATTATTATTATTATTATTATTATTATTATTATTATTATTATTATTATTATTATCAGTAGTAGCAGTCATCATCAGCATCACCATCATCATTACCCACCACGAACCACCACCGATGCCACC
>NW_026394985.1:0-413 GCF_001194135.2 Octopus bimaculoides | reverse complement strand
TAGATAGATAGATAGATAGATAGATAGATAGATAGATAGATACAAACTCTGTCAAGAATAATGTATACACATATCAGGAAAGGAAAAATCTGTATAAATGTTTTAATTCAGTATTATTGGAATTTATTAAGCGTTGTCGCAGTTTGATAAAACATCGAAAGAGGGAGGTACCTATATTTACAGAGGTGTTTATGCAAGTCAAATATTTATACAGATTTTTTCCTTTCCTGAAATTTGTGTATGCCTGCATGTGTGTGTATACACACACACATTTTCTTAACTATGCCCAAAATATGAGAACAAACTCTTAAAAATTATTTGTTATTATTCCCTAATTTTTGACTTTCAATTCTTAATATTCGATTAGATGGATATCTACATCAAAACTGGGCAATATTTTATAAAAAAAAAAA
>NW_026394984.1:1738-1875 GCF_001194135.2 Octopus bimaculoides | reverse complement strand
ATGTACGTATGTATGTATGTATGTAGGTTGTATGTGTGCATGCATGTACGTACGTATGTATGTAGGCCGGTATATATGTATTCATTCATGTATGTACGTATGTATGTATGTATGTACGGATGTATGCAAGCGTTTGT
>NW_026394984.1:0-471 GCF_001194135.2 Octopus bimaculoides | reverse complement strand
TGTATGTATGTATGTATGTATGTATGTATGTAAGTATAAGCATGTATGCGTATCTATATTTCTGCAAATATGTTAGTATGTATGCGAGTATGTGCATGTATATATGAATGAATGTATGCATACAGGTATCTATTATTGCATGAATTACACAAGTATATGTATAAACATGTGTATGAATGAATGGATGGATGGATGGATGGATGGATACGAATATATGTATATGTATATATGAATGAATAAATGTATGCATGTATATACTATTGTACGAATTACACAAGTAAGCATGTGTATGTATGTATGTATGTATGTGTGTATGTACGTATGTATGTAGATATGTGTATATTTTCTATGCATGTATGTATGCCTGTATCTATGCATGTCTGTATGTGCACATGTATGTACGCATATATGTATGCATAAATATATGTATACGTATATGAATGAATGAATGAATGAATGAATGAATGAATG
>NW_026394983.1:0-204 GCF_001194135.2 Octopus bimaculoides | reverse complement strand
CACAAAAGGCAGTGTGACAATAATAAAGATATGTCATAGCAAAAGGGCAGATAATTTTTGACTTTCCCTCATTTATTTACATAAGTAATACTAACATTACATTGCTATTATATATTTTCATACCAGCTTGCTTTGCTTCACTTTCATTTTGTATGTGACATCATCATCATCATCATCATCATCGTTTAACGTCCGCTTTCCATG
>NW_026394982.1:0-215 GCF_001194135.2 Octopus bimaculoides | reverse complement strand
CGAACGGACGCACGTACTTTCAAATTCCGCTCGTACAGCACAGAGGGAGGGCGAACGGACGCACGTACGTCCGAATTCCGCTGGAACGTTTCAGAGGAAGGTCGAACGGAGGCACGTACGTTCGAATTCCGCTCAAACGGTGCAGAGGGAGGCTTACTTGGCGCACGTACGTTCGAATTCCGCTCGAACGGTGTAGATGTATGTCGATCGGACAC
>NW_026394981.1:0-1277 GCF_001194135.2 Octopus bimaculoides | reverse complement strand
TCTTTTCTTATCTGCTTCCCCTCTGGTTAAATAAACCTGTCGCCTAGCTTTTCTTCTGACAGATTGGTATAATTCCCTGCTACCACCATTCTTCCAGTCCTTCCAAGCCTGTTTCTTTTGTCTAATAGCCCTGTCTACCTCCTTGTTCCACCACCACGTTACTCTGGGTCGAGAGGGGACTTTACACCAGCCACAGATCTGGTCGGTGGCTCTCAACAGGTTGTCCTGCAGAAATCTCCAATTGTCTTCTACGTTGTATGATGCTATATCCCCTTCTATTTCATCAAATGCTTCGAGTAACTTGTCTCTAAGTCTCTATCCATTTGCAGTGTCTTTAAGCTTCCACACCCTTCTCCTCCAAGCCGGTCTACTTCTGGGCACCCATTTTGCCTTGATCCCGAAGTCGCTAACTACTAATCTATATTGTGGGGTACATTCTCTGCCAGGGAAGGTTTTGGCATTTATAAGCCGCCCTCTTTCCCTATTTCTGGCGAGGATGTAGTCGATTTGGCTAGAGTGTCTGCTGGATTGGTAGGTAACTAGGTGACAGGCAGGTTTCCTGAAGTTGGTATTGCAGACCATAAGATCGGTTGCATCACAGAACTCCAGCAGTCTGGTTCCCTCCTCGTTGCGGGAACCGAAGCCATAGCCTCCATGTATGCCATGGAAGCCTCCAGAGCGACGTCCAACATGATCATTGAAGTCTCCAGCCACAAAGAGAAGGTCCCTGTCACTCATCGACGAGGTAGTTTGCAAGAGGGTGTCATAGAATTGGTCTTTCAGCCCATCCGGGAGCCCCGGTTGAGGGCCATAGGCTGAGATGACAGTAGCTAATCTATGATGAAGCACTAAGTACTCTGTCACATACTCTAACTACCTTGATTACCTTATCAACCCATTTCTCTGCTAGAAGTATTCCTACGTCCCCGACCTCGTCAGTGTTCCCTGCCCAGAAAATCTTGTACCTGTGTTCTTTGCCTGTGAGGAACCTCGCAGAACCTCCTCTCCATCTTACTTCCTAGATGCAGCACATATCTACACATCTCCGTTCAAGCATCTCAACAATTTCACCAGACCTACCTTTCAGCGTGCCGACATTGAGAGTGCCAATCCTAACAGTGTGGGTGTTGGGGGTGTGGGCCTGTGGCCTTGGAAGGGGAAAAGCAGTGTCGTGTACTTGAAAAGAAAGCTTGCAATTGGCAGAACTCATAAGCAAAACAGTACCTCCAACCTGCAAACATTACACAAACTTTATGCGCTACCCAAAGGTAGGGGAG
>NW_026394980.1:0-589 GCF_001194135.2 Octopus bimaculoides | reverse complement strand
GTATGTATGTATGTATGTATGTATGTATGTAAGTATGCATGTACGTATATGCATGTGTGTATATATGTATGTATGTGTGCATGCATGCATGAAGGTATGCATGTATGTACGTACGTATGTACGTATGTATATATGTATGTGTGTATTTAACCATGTATGCATGTGTGTGGGTGTATGTGCTCATTCATGTCTTATCCAATCCCATGCTATGCTTCCTCTCTTTATCGCCTAAACAGTGTTGTCATAAGAAATCTAGCGCTATAGCTCTCACAATAGTCCAGTTATTCTCTCATTCTTCACTGAACACACCATTTTCTTTCTCTCATGCATTGCTACTTGCTCATAATTGTCATTGGCTTTTAGCAGAAGATCCGTGCATGTTCGATGACATTAAGCTAACTTACTCGTCAAGTTACGCCAATTTACGTCTGCGTGGGTAAAGAAATAAATACAAAGAAATAAAAGGAAAAAAAAATCCTTGAAGCAAGACATCTGTCGACGATGGAATTCACACACCATTGCTCTCAACCTGCAGATATGCACTCGCCCAATTACACATACACATACATATCAAGTCATACAGTCGCAT
>NW_026394979.1:0-1025 GCF_001194135.2 Octopus bimaculoides | reverse complement strand
CTAAAGGAGACTACGGCAGCTGTATTGGATATTAATAGTTATCGCCAAGCCAAAATGGCAGTCCAAAAAATAGGACGAATGCTGCCGTTGATTAATCAATCAAACTTAATGACATTAATGACCACCTGGAGAACCCAGTTTCCACAAAAACTATTCGCGCGAGCTGCACAAATCCGGATTTCACAAGAGAGCTGCAAATAGAAAACCACTACTTTCAAAAACAAACGTTGCAAAGCGTTTATATTGGAGTAAAAACCTACAGGATTGGTCCCTAGAGCAGTGGAAGGTTATTTTCTCGGACGAGTTATCCTTTACCTTATTTCCGACCACTGGCCGAGTATACCTGTGGAGACAGACAAAAGAAGCATTTGATCCACACTACCTTCTTCCAACTGTTAAACATGGAGAAGGATCTGTGATGATCTGGGGGGCGGGTTATATCTTGGAAATCCGTTGGCCCTTGCATTGAAAAATGAAAAAGGCTTCTGTACTTAATATTAGATATTCACATTATAATAATTAATACATAAATTGAATATATACTTTCAGATTTAACTAGATTTTAATGATTATAAGAGTGTCTATTTACTTCTGCCATGTATGTGTGTATGTATGTACATATCTATATCTATCTATCTATCTATCTATCTATCTATCTATTTATCTATATATATATATTATTATTATTATTATTATTATTATTATTATTATTTATTTATTTATTCATTTAAAGGTTACAATACATGAATTAATAGAGTATGTTTTTGTTGAATATTCTATCACGGATCAGTACATTATATATATATAGATCATAGTGCATGTTGATTTTACGTAGGACTGTAGAAAATGGGAGAGGTGAAGAAGAGTCTCCTTGGAAGATGCCTCTTTTGATTGTTACCTCGTCTAAGTGCTGGTTGGTACAGGGCACACGCGTTTTCAAACTATGCATAGCTGTTCATAATCAGTGCAAACACGTTCTCAGCTATTCCATACAAGTCTTCCAAATCCGCGAATGTGGCAACGTG
>NW_026394978.1:0-255 GCF_001194135.2 Octopus bimaculoides | reverse complement strand
ACAAGATTTTCAATACCTCGTTGGTAGAAATCACCTGATTTCGACTCGAACAATTGATCCAACCAAGCTCTCAATTCTGCATTAGTATTTAATGAAACTCCGTGCATAGTATTTGAAAGAGATCGAAAGAGGTGGAAATATGCTGGTGCCAAATCAGCAGAGTATTGCAGGTGTGGCAGCACTTCCCAGCCATGCGTTTGAATGACTTCCTTGGTTATATTGGCGATATGAGGGCGGGCGTTGTCGTGCAGCAGA
>NW_026394977.1:0-213 GCF_001194135.2 Octopus bimaculoides | reverse complement strand
GAACTCAGAACGTAACGGCAGACGAAATACCGTTAAGCATTTCACCCGGCATGCTAACGTTTCCGTCAGCTCGCCACCTACACGCAATTATAACATGAGACCCCCAACATTTTTGCCGCAACTATCCGCACTGGAATGAACAGAATTATTCCTGCCTTTCCAGTTCTGGCAGACAACTCTTTATTATTATTATTATTATTATTATTATTATTA
>NW_026394976.1:335-569 GCF_001194135.2 Octopus bimaculoides | reverse complement strand
CAGCCTCCGCCGTTCGTACGCACTCTTCTGCCTGCCGCCCTCGCCGTCGTTGCCTCCTCCGTGGCCGCCGCCACCGTCATCGGTCGGCGTTCGCTCTGTGGATCTCGTTGCGAGCGTTCGTGCCGACCGACGACGATGACGATGAATCGAACGCGGCTTGCCCCTGCTGCAGCGACGTCTCCACGCTGATGCTGCCCTCGACTCGGACGAGACTACCCGCCGAACTTAAGCATA
>NW_026394976.1:0-120 GCF_001194135.2 Octopus bimaculoides | reverse complement strand
GCGGGTGCCAGGCCCATTCGGAGCCGGCGGCGATCGGCGGTGTTTCTTTTTGGCCCGAGAATCGGGTTGTTTGGGAACGCAGCCCAAAGCGGGTGGTAAGCTCCATCCAAGTCTAAATAC
>NW_026394974.1:0-482 GCF_001194135.2 Octopus bimaculoides | reverse complement strand
CACATATTTTTCGTCTCTAGTATATATACATATATATATGAAAATTAACTATACATTCCAATCTATGAAACCTTGTAAGCAACCAACTATAGGCAAATAACGAAATACACTATTATCGAACCAAGGGGCACCATGTTTTTTGAGCGCGGTACCTTTTGAAAAGTCACTTGACGAGATACATCTGCACCGACGGATGCACCATAACCAGTTGTCCAGAATCCGACCCAGGAGATGTCGATGGAAGACGGGTCGAAACGATTGTTGTGATTAATAAAGAATCGATATAATTTGTATATCTAGACGTATAGCTATAAGTCCATACATATGCATATGTGAATATGTGTGTATATATATATATATGTGTGCGTGTATGTGTATGTGTGTATATGTATATGTGTATGTGTGTATATATGTATGTGTGTATATGTGTGTGTATGCGTATATATGTGTGTGCGTATGTGTAAAATCAAACTGACAAACAG
>NW_026394973.1:0-461 GCF_001194135.2 Octopus bimaculoides | reverse complement strand
GATAGATAGATAGATAGATAGATAGATAGATAGATAGATACATTCATACAGGCATACATCGGCGCACGTGTTGTGGTACTATTTGTTACTTTTGGTTTGTGTTTTTGTTTCTTTTTTTAATATGATGCTACGACCCAAATTCATAATGTATTTTAATTTCAATTTTAATTAACTTTTAATTGCTTCTCTTACAAATTGGCATGTCTTCTCCTAGAATAATTCTGTCTTATGCATTTACTTCCGTCTGAAAGCTAACAATTCTGAACTGATTTGTTTCACGTCTTTACCAATTAATTATTTAAAACACTAACACTATGTCTATATTTAATTTGTTTACATTTATGTTTTGAATTTTATTCGTGTATTTATTGAATTTCTGTCCGTGTATCTGAATGTTCGTGTGTGTGTGTGGCTGTGAGCGTATGTGCTTACCGGTTTGCTCTGAATTTCTACATATTTGA
>NW_026394972.1:0-263 GCF_001194135.2 Octopus bimaculoides | reverse complement strand
TCTACACACACCATACTACATCTCATGTAGTACATCCGTTACTTGTGTGTGTATTCATGTAGCACTCCCTTTTCGTATGGGTCACTTTCTCTGTGCGTGTTCATGCAGCAATCCCCTGTGTATGCATGTAATCATGTAGTATTATCTTTGTGTCTCTCTGGGTTCATGTAGCAATCTCTTCGTGTGTGTGTGTGTGTGTATGTGTGTGTGTGTATGTGTGTGTGTTTGTGCTCATGTAGCAATCCCTTGTGTGCGTGTGTGTG
>NW_026394971.1:0-352 GCF_001194135.2 Octopus bimaculoides | reverse complement strand
TTTTATAGAAATTTTATTGATTTCATTCGATCAGGCAGCAGGTTAATTTCAAGTTTTGACCTACTAATTTATCAAGAGACATCTTTGTTGTTTTTCGATATAGTTTTTGCCCAATGCAGGTAATTTGTTCTATTACCCATTCCATCGAGTTATTTGAAGTCAGTTTAGATGCATACGGGAAGGGATAGATTGCAGCAGATTTGATCTAGTGACCCATTATATCGGTCATTCCGATTCTAATAATCTTACAACAAAAGAGAAACGAGATACGTGATAGTATGTTTTTTTTTCAGAAAACGTTCAGATAGGCGCAGGAGTGGCTGTGTGGTAAGTAGCTTGCTTACCGACCACA
>NW_026394970.1:0-262 GCF_001194135.2 Octopus bimaculoides | reverse complement strand
TCATTATTATCACCATCATCATCATTATTATTTTTATTATTATTATTATTTTAGCCATTATTATTATTATTTCAATTTTAACCAATATCGTAATATCGTCAATTTCATGTCCTTATACATACATGAATACCTACACACACATATATGTGTATATATATGTGTATACATATGTGTATATATGTATTTATATGCATGCATATATTATTATTGTTATCATTATCATCATTATCATCATCATTATTATTATTATTATTATTATTAT
>NW_026394969.1:0-300 GCF_001194135.2 Octopus bimaculoides | reverse complement strand
TATATACAGAGAGAGAGAGAGAGAGAGAGAGTGTGTGTGTGTGTGTGTGTCTGTCTCTCTGTCTGTCTCTGTATGTATATATGTTTGTATATATGCGTATCTGTCTGTCTGTCTGTCTGTCTGTCTGTATGTATGTATGTACGTATGCGCGTATGCATGTATGTACGTACGTACGTGTCTATCTGTATGTACGTACGTACGTATCTATGTATGTGTGTATGTATGTAGATTATATCGTATTTATGCAAATAAGTCAACAGGAGAACGTGACAAAATATGCACGAGTGTATATATATATAT
>NW_026394968.1:0-421 GCF_001194135.2 Octopus bimaculoides | reverse complement strand
CATAAATAGATAGATAAATAGATAAATAGATAGATAGATAGGCGAATGAGTAGACAAACGAAAGAAGGGCACTCAACCAATTTATTGGGAGTTACATCTATAGATCAAAAGAGTTTGATTCAGATTCCTTGGTACGCTTGTGTTTCCAGCTTGAGGCTACGCTTCCGCCATTTTGAATTTGAATGACAGACGTTGATTGCTATTACCATACACTTGGCTTCGATTCGTCGAGGAAAGTCACGCAGTGACGTAGTTTCATGTTAGTATATGGATAGTAGCTCGTTGGAAAAGACTGCATCGTGAACAGGAAATTGACCACATGGAATACAGGAAAAGACCACGTGGCGTTTAGGAAATCGCTCAGGATGTTTTGGAAGTAGGGAGGGGCGGCATGTGGAAGTAGGGAGGGGCGGCATGTGGA
>NW_026394967.1:0-467 GCF_001194135.2 Octopus bimaculoides | reverse complement strand
ATATATATATATATATTCTCTCTTAATTTGATTTATGAATAATTTTTAAACATTTACCTCATTTCTACTCTCAGTTTGTCTGTAACATGTGACAAATTTTGTGAATCATTATTTTATGTGTGTGATTTTATTTCAGTTTGTCGATGGCATGTAACAAGTCATCTCATAAATAATGCGTGGATTTTAAATAAGCAAAACAAGTGATCAAATTTTACATTTTAATGACACTTAATCATCAATATAGTTCCATGATTATCTAGGACACCTTTTAAGCATTGTCTGTTGCATTAGTTGGCAGCAACTCAAAGTGTATGACTCCTTTGCAATCCGACCAAACAAAGAGAAGGACCTTCTTCGCATGGTGTTCCTTTTCAGTTGTGATTGGACCTATCCCTTTGACCAAGCTAATGTCATTAGTCTGTCCAGAAGAGGTGGCAGAAGTTGGTTTCAAACAAATCCCAAGGCTT
>NW_026394966.1:0-299 GCF_001194135.2 Octopus bimaculoides | reverse complement strand
GACATGTGAGTTACTGTATCGCACACCTGATTTTAAGATTGCGGTTTCGATTCCTGAATCAGGCGATGTGCTGTGTTCTTGAGCAAAACACTTCTTTTCTTTTTGCCTGCAAAATAAATAACCATTCGACAGATCGGTTTCACATCCACATGGGAATATATACAGAACCCGCGAAAACCGCCTTAGCTCGGAAAGGGCCTTTGATCATGTTGATAAATATATATATGTATGTGTGTGAGTGTATGTGTATGAGCGCATACATGTATGTATATGTATAGTTATGCATATGTATATATACA
>NW_026394965.1:0-251 GCF_001194135.2 Octopus bimaculoides | reverse complement strand
TAAAATCACAAGAATATGAGAAACCATTTTTTGCTCAATAAATATTTTATTGATGTATGTTTTGTTTTGTTGTACGTTTGATTTTCTTTTCATTTCATTCTACAATTTATTTTGGGTACCGTAATACAAGGGAAATTTCTCAACTATTATGACACGAGACAGTATTCCTTTTCTGATGGAATTGGATAAAATATATTTAATACAATAAAATTTTATTTGAGTCAGTACAAACTCACATTTCTTGTATATTA
>NW_026394964.1:0-224 GCF_001194135.2 Octopus bimaculoides | reverse complement strand
GTATGTATGTATGTATGTAATAATAACAATAATTCTAGGATGGAAGTTATCAATATTTAATACATCACTACGCGTGTTTCCACAAATTACATGCCTTTAATATCAGAATCCGCATCCTTGAAATGAGTACACGAGAGTCCGTTGTATCCGTGGACATCCAATTAATCATCATCTTTGACTCATTTCATTAGGCAATACTGCATTAGTTGGACGAATCACAGAGA
>NW_026394963.1:0-609 GCF_001194135.2 Octopus bimaculoides | reverse complement strand
CTAAGATTGGATTATTAAATATGTTAAAATTTTAATAAAACTATTAGTTATTCAAGGAAACATTCTTTATGAAATCATGAAAATACAATATACTTTGTATATCGAAAATTCTCCGAGGCGTTTTATTTAATTTCCGAAATTTAAATAGGCTGGGTCGATTTCAGATTCCTCCATTTATTGCAGAATTTCGTTTTTCTTTGTATTTAAGACACTATTATAGCCAGTAATGTTAATCCCACATTTGTGAGCAAAGCGTAAGACATGGCGGGAAGGAAAATAAAATAAAAATGTTATTTAATCAAATGATTCGATCAAACAGTTCAATAAAACGTTGGCGGTTTCCTCCCGTAACTGCTTCTTTTTTGCATTATGTTTTTGCATTAATGCAATAAATTTCCCGGTTGCGTCTAAATACACACACTCACACACACACAGACATATACATATATATGTATATATATAGATAAATATACATATACATACATATACATATATGTACACATATATTTACACACATATATATACATATATACAAATATACATTTATATACATATATATTCATATATTTACATATATATATTTATACACATACATATACATATATACAT
>NW_026394962.1:0-374 GCF_001194135.2 Octopus bimaculoides | reverse complement strand
ATTAAGTAAATTATTATCCTTATGAAATAATATCTCTTTAAATTCATTATGACATATATTACAAAAGTTATTACCTATATGATAGGATTTAGCTTTACAAACTATCTCCCATTTTAAAATATAGTTAATATTTTTAGCTTTAAGTTCCCAAATATATTTACTGAGGCCAGTAGAATTAATTAAATTTCTATTCTTAAATGAGTGCATATGTAGAGATACTCTTAATTTAATTTTATTAGAAGTCGAACCTATATAAATCTTATTTAAATTATAACCATTATGTTTATTTTCATTCAATAACTTCACTATACATTTATACACTACATCTTTCAAATTATATTTATTATTAAAATTACATTTAGTTTTATCTAAAC
>NW_026394961.1:0-349 GCF_001194135.2 Octopus bimaculoides | reverse complement strand
TATAGTAGAAGACACTTGCCCAAGGTACCACGCAGTGCGACTGAACCCAGTACCATGTCATTGGTAAGCAAGCTACGTACCACACAGCCACTCCTGCGCCTATATTATATATAATTCAATTGTCACTAGGCATTACTAAAGGCGCTGATACACCTACATTGCTAGAAATAAGAGTTAAAATACTCTTGATGTTGTAGGAAGAGCACAGATAGATGCTGATGGGGGAACCAACTGTAGACATCTTCAGTGAGGATTGCTCAAACAGCACATGTCTGGCTATTTCTGTCTGATAGCATATATGTTTTTACCATCAAAATTTATGGATGATTTAGTGGAATGCTAATGCAGA
>NW_026394960.1:0-504 GCF_001194135.2 Octopus bimaculoides | reverse complement strand
GGTGGTAGTTGTGTTGATGGTGATGGTGATGGTAGTAGTAGTGGTGGTAGCAGTGGTGATAGTAGTGGTGGAGGTAGAGGTAGTGGTAGTAGTGGTGGTGGTAGTGGTGGTGGTGATGATGATAGTGGTGATGGTGGTGGTCGTGGTGGAGGTAGTGTTGCTGTTGGCGCTGCTGCCGTCTTTGATGGTGGTGGTGGAGTGAGCGGTGCTGCTGGTGGGTCTGAAGTTGTTGTTCTTGTTGTTGTTGTCACTGTTCTTGTTTTACTGTCAACGAGTGGAACTTTATTCATGTTTTTACCTGGACGCAAAGTATTTCTTTACTTGAGGAATTTCAAGAATGGGGTAACAGAGTATACACACACACACACACACACATATACATACATGCATACATACATACATACACATATATATACATAAATATATACATACATAAACATACATGTACACATACAAACATACATGCAAGGACACACGCATGTATACATGCACACATATATATAT
>NW_026394959.1:0-236 GCF_001194135.2 Octopus bimaculoides | reverse complement strand
TATATATATATATATATATATATATATATATATATATGCATATATAGGTGTGTATATATACATATACATGCATATTTATATATATATATATATGTATTTGTGTGTATATATATATACATGTATATATATACTATATATACATATGTATATATATACATATTTATATATATGTATATATACATATACATTCATATATATATGTATATGTATATGTATATATATATATACACATGTAT
>NW_026394958.1:0-548 GCF_001194135.2 Octopus bimaculoides | reverse complement strand
ATATATATATTTATACAGATGTTTATACATATCATTATCTACAGATACAACTTATACTCATGTGTATATGTACAAATGCACATCCATATATATGTGTATCTGTATGTATTATCACCCTTGTATACGCAGGTATGTGGAGGCGCAATGGCCCAGTGGTTAGGGCAGCGGACTCGCGGTCATAGTATCGCGGTTTCGATTCCCAGACCGGGCGTTGTGAGTGTTTATTGAGCGAAAACACCGAAAGCCCCATGGGGCGCCGGCAGGGGATTGTGGCGAACCCTGCTGTACTCTTCCACCACAACTTTCTCTCACTTTTTCTTCCTGTTTGTTGTGCCTGTATTTCAAAGGATCAGCCTTTTCACACTGTGTCACGCTGAATATCACCGAGAACTACGTTAAGGGTACACGTGTCTGTGGAATACTCAGCCACTTGCACGTTAATTTCACGAGCAGGTTGTTCCGTTGATCGGATCAAGTGGAACTTTCGACGTCGCAAGAGACGGAGTGCCAACAACTCAGGTATACATACCTTGCATACATACATACAT
>NW_026394957.1:0-226 GCF_001194135.2 Octopus bimaculoides | reverse complement strand
TTTAAATGTTGAAATGAATCTAACGGTTTTTGTGTGTTTCTTAAATGGCTCATTAACACTTTCCATGCTGCTATTGTTTATATATATACATTACAGGCATATTTTCTTTCTTCCTTGTATATATTTATCCATGAATGTGTCTATGTATATGACTGTATACACATGCACACGCACACACACACATAAACACAAACACAGGCGCACACACACGCACACACACACATAC
>NW_026394955.1:0-426 GCF_001194135.2 Octopus bimaculoides | reverse complement strand
ATATATATATATATACATATGCGTGTGCGTGTGTGTGTATACACAGACATATACATATATTTCTGTCTGCATGTATGCATGTATGCATGTATACGTTGGCTGAGTAAATAAATATCGTTAGATATGTTTCTGCTTGTCAAAATGAACTGTTGTTTGTGTAGAAATCACACTGTCACCTTTATATTTCAAAGACAAAAATGCGCGCTCAAACCCATGACTTTGCCCAGGAAAGCGCTGATATACATACACATACTCATACGCACACCACCACATATGTACACGTTGCATATATATATATATATATATATATATATTCATTATCTATATGTATACATATATACATATTTGCATATATCCATATATATATTTTCATAAACACACTCTCTCACACGCACACACAGACACACACACAAGCATATATAGAAA
>NW_026394954.1:0-392 GCF_001194135.2 Octopus bimaculoides | reverse complement strand
TATTATTTTACTTATTTCGGTCTGTGGACTGTGGGGCCATGCTGGGGCACTGCCTTGAAGATTTTTAGTCAAGCGATCCGACCCCTGCTCCAGTACTTATTTCTCTTTTTCTTTTGAAAGTATTGTACTTGTTAGGAGTCTCTTTTGTTACGGGAATGTATACACGACACCACCGGTTGTAGGGGACAAATGCAGACACAAAAACACACACATATATGTGCGACAGGCTTCTTTCAGTTTCCATTAACCAAATTCACATGCAGAGCTCTGGTTGGCCGAGGTGGCCGGGTGTAGTAGAAGACATTTGCCCAAGGTGCCATGCAGTGGAACTGAACTGGGAACCATGTGGTTGGGAAGCAAACTTCTTACCACTCAGCCATATCAATGCCTAT
>NW_026394953.1:0-393 GCF_001194135.2 Octopus bimaculoides | reverse complement strand
AGTTCGTTCTTTTGTACACTCGTTCATTCGTTCGTACATTCTTACGTTCGTTTGTTCGTTCGTACGTACGTATCTGAGTTCGTTCATTCGTTCGTAAGTTCGTACATACGTACGTTCGTTCATTCATTCGTCCGTTCGTACGTACATTCGTTCGTTTGTACGTACGTACGGAGGTTCGTTCGTTCGTTCGTACGTACGGACACAAGGTACGTTCCTTCTTTCAATTGTTAGTACGTACTTATGTAAGTACGTTCGTTCATTCGTTCGTTTGTACGTAAGCTTTTTTCGTTTGTACTTCTTTTGTGCGCTCATTCGTTCGTTCGTTCGTACTTACGTTCATTAATTCGTTCGTACGCACGTATCTGAGTTCGTTCGTTCGATCGTTCATTCCTT
>NW_026394952.1:0-634 GCF_001194135.2 Octopus bimaculoides | reverse complement strand
GATGATGATGATGATGATGATAATTGTGGCGGTGTTAATCAGGATAGCAGCTTTGATGCTAATGATGACGATGATGAGGATGATGATAATGATGATTATAGATGATGGCGATAATGGTAACGATAGTAATCCCGATACTCTACTCATGATGATGACAACAGTGGTGATTACGGTGAAACATAGAATAACGAACAGGAAACATCGATGGGTGGAGAACTTGGCCAGCAAAAATCTTGAAATAAAGACATAAAAAAACTCGCGATACAAAAACATCTTCATTAATATTTTGTTTAAATATTCTAGTTTTAGCATCAAAATCAAAATCAGTATACATACATGCATATATACGTATATATTTATAAGCATATATACATCTATATATATATATTCTTATGCATATACATATATATACATACATACATACATATATATATATATATATATGTGTGTGTGTGTGTGTGTGTGTGTGTGTGTGTGTATGAATGTGTATCAATATACATCTGTCTGTGTATGCATGTACACATTTACTTACGAATATATAAACACACATACACACACACATATACATATATATATACATATACGTATAAATGCATATATATTTACATATATGTTATATGTGCGTGTATATATA
>NW_026394951.1:0-220 GCF_001194135.2 Octopus bimaculoides | reverse complement strand
AACTTACATTTTTGAAATCACATTCAGTTAAAAATATTTCTAAATGATTACAATATTGTGTACGTCAAAAAGTTGACGTTTTTTTCTTCTTAGACAGCGCGAAGACTATGTGTGTGTATATGTCACAGATAACGGACGTGTGTTTGTGCTGATTAACACGCCCTATCATTCATTATATGCGTGTGTATTCTGTATGTGTGTGTGTTGATGTCACGGAATC
>NW_026394950.1:0-224 GCF_001194135.2 Octopus bimaculoides | reverse complement strand
AGATTGAAGAAAAGGAAGTCCAAATGGTGACAGAGACTGCAATTTGTGTGCAGAACGTCCTGACCACATCACAGACAGTTGAATGTGCAAAGGTTGAGAAGAAGAACCTACAGACTGATTCACAGCCATTGGAGGCTACATTCCAGGAAGTTGATTCCGAAAACCTGCAAGAGCAGGATCTCCTGAAGGTGTCACGGCAGTTAGGAAGTAATTGGTAACAAGTT
>NW_026394948.1:0-229 GCF_001194135.2 Octopus bimaculoides | reverse complement strand
TTTAAGGTTTTCTTCGATTTTACAATAGAATGAATTTATATTGAATTCATCTATTTTGTTCATTGCATGCTTAAAACTGTTAATTGAAATGACCAATGAAACAAATTCATTTTTAAAGGTGTATCCTTTAACTAGTTTTGATTATATCGTTATTTCTGTTATTTTAACAAACCCTGTCCGACAAATGGGAACGTGAAACTCTGAGTAACAGCTTTTGTTATATTTCTGC
>NW_026394947.1:0-558 GCF_001194135.2 Octopus bimaculoides | reverse complement strand
ATAGGCGCAGGAGTGGCAACGGCTGCACTGATGAACTACGGACATTTCCATTTGAGAATGTTAATAGCGAAATCTAGGTATGTAGCTTATTGCCAAATTTTTTATCTTTTAATTTGTCTTGCTCATTTTACATTCTGGCGTTTGCTGAAATTTTTTTAGAACACATTCTTCGTGGTAAGACGATTTGGCATCTTCTTCTAGCATATTAGGAATCCACCTTGGTGGTTATTCCTCTTATATATGTATGTGATATGATTTCTTAATCTTAAGATTTTTTAAGTATGCTAGGCCACTGGTTTAAATTGAAATTAATTAATATTAATTTCTACCCTCATTATTTAACTTATATATATATATATAGAACATAAGGGGTTTGGTTCACTGATGATCTAAACGAAATGGTACGCTATGTAAGTGTTATAATTGGTCATCCGTTAGGTTCCAAATTCACAGCTGAGGCTGGAACTAGGGATCCGTAGTAGACTTCCGAGTTATCAGATGAGCTATGAAATTTATTCTCCTGCCATTATTCTTCCATCTACTGTTTTATTCTTCATT
>NW_026394946.1:1272-1739 GCF_001194135.2 Octopus bimaculoides | reverse complement strand
AAGTCTGTATGCTATCGTAAATATGAGGGTAATACATTGAAATAAGATATATAAATGGTTAGCATTCATAAATAAAAGTTACAAGAACATATTTTTCAAAACTATAAAAGGGTGTAGACTCTTTCTATATGCACAGAGCAGACCTTTGACAGAACTCCTTACATGCTGAAAAGGCCAGTTAAAACCTAAACCACGAAAAAAAGAATTCATGAAGCACGCTGATTTTAGCACCAAAACAAACAAAAAAATGTAAAGTAGTTAATCCCGGACTCGAGTTTCGCAATTAACCTACAAAACAAACTAATTGGGGATCTGTGAATCGACAGCGAGATCGCTAATTAATGAATAATTATGTAGTTTCAAATACACACGGAAATCACGCGCAAGGTAGCTACATCCTTATCCATTTTGGTTTCGAAATTAGTGCGCGATATATATATATATATATATATATATATATATATATA
>NW_026394946.1:843-1262 GCF_001194135.2 Octopus bimaculoides | reverse complement strand
TATATATATATATATATATATATATATATATATATGTATATATACCTCCCGTCCCCCTACAAAGAACTTGCCTTTATAGAAAAATCTTTCTTTTCGTGGCATGGGCCTTGACTGCCCTTTCTAGCAGTGAGAAATCCACATAGAGGATTTCCCCTTCATGTAAAAAATCTTATGCACTATTATATGATAATATTTATGTCCTCTAAATGTGTTTACGCATGCTGACCACTGGTAAAATATTATCATCATTTGTCAATAAATTTTGCCCAGAATATATATGTGTGTGTGTGTGTGTGTGTGTGTGTGTGTCTGTGTGTCTTTTTGTCTGTGTGTTTGTGTGTCTGTAGCTTGACAACCGATGCTGGTGTGTTTACATCACCGTAACCTAGCGGTTCGGCAAAGTGACCGATAGAATAAGT
>NW_026394945.1:0-360 GCF_001194135.2 Octopus bimaculoides | reverse complement strand
GAATAAGTACTAGGCTTACAAAGAATAAGTCCTCGGGTCGATTTGTTCGATTAAAGGCAGTGCTCCAGCATGGCAGCAGTCAAATGACTGAAGCAAGTAAAAGAGTAAAAGAGTATATAATAGGAACCATTCCAACCAGGAATGTCAGGAACTGCATTGTACCTTCCACCCTTCATTTTTTTTATTTTGTTTTCTTTTGAAACAAAAAGATGTGATTTGAGGGTCATACGGCTATTATTTCTAGAAAACCTAGAGATTGCATAGAGGATCTTTCGCTGGCTCGTATCATGATAATGTTTTCAAGATGAAATATAATCTAAAACGAAATGTAATCGTAAAATGAAAATCTCAAAAACCCAC
>NW_026394944.1:0-503 GCF_001194135.2 Octopus bimaculoides | reverse complement strand
AGAGAGAGAGAGAGAGAGAGAGAGAGAGAGAGAGAGAAAGAAAGAGACAGCTACATTTAGAGATAAATTTCTTTAGATTCCTGTTTATCAATATTTTTCATTGCTGTTCGTTCTTTATTTCATTTTTATTCTTTATTTTCAATTTCCACTTGATACACTTTCCTTCCTTCTTTCTTTCTTTCTTTCTCTCTTTCTGTCATTGTTTTTCCTTTCCGTTTCATCTCCTCCTTTTACATTTCCTTTTACATTCGTTTTTCTCTTCTTTTTTTTTCTCCATAATAAACAGTCGCAATCATGAGACGAAGTTATGATTAAATGGACCAGCTTTTTAATCTGCCAATTCTTTTGTACAAGTCAGCCATTAAGTAGCGTTAAGAGCCGTTGACCGGCGCGAGAATTTACCAGCGGGGTATAACACGCATACACACACACATTCATATATGATGCCTGTGAGGCAGCTGATGATGATAATATGTTTGCTATTCTTCTTGTCCGTGAATCTA
>NW_026394943.1:0-270 GCF_001194135.2 Octopus bimaculoides | reverse complement strand
AGTAGTAGTAGTAGTAGTAGTAGTAGTAGTAGTAGTAGTAGTGTTATTGACAGCAGTTTGTGCGCGTTACATTATCGGAGGTAATTACGTCATTGTATAGCGCCACCGAATTTTTATGAGCTGGAATTAAAGATAACGGAGTTGATCCAGTGCTATGCGTTTGTTAATACAAATGCAGACATATAAATACATGCCCCACCTTACACACATGCATGCATAATACATACATACATCTATACATACATACATACATACATACATGCATACATA
>NW_026394942.1:0-517 GCF_001194135.2 Octopus bimaculoides | reverse complement strand
ACACATATTCAGACACACACACACACAATTATATACATATACACACACAATTATACTCACATACACATACAAACACATATACATACACAAGCAAAGACATACATATACAAATATATATGCAAATAAACATACGCACAATAACATACATGTATATATCCATACACCTGTACATACACATATGCATTCACAGTGAATATCCATACACACGCACACATATATATATATAGGCATGCATGTATGTGTATATATACACACACATATACATACACACAAATACACATGGATACACACACAAGCACACGCATACGTACACAAACATATATCCACACCCTTGAACATACATATATGCAATCATATTCAACGCACACACACATATACTCCTACATGTATATGTATACACATACCCACACCCAAATACACAGAGATACACTCACAAACACACACATCTATGTACACATATACATAGGCACAGGTGTGGCTGTGTGGTAAGAAGCTTGCTTACCAACCACATGGTTCT
>NW_026394941.1:0-253 GCF_001194135.2 Octopus bimaculoides | reverse complement strand
GATATTTATAATTTGGCAGCTTGGCACTGAGGTCTGTTTCATGCATCTGTCAAACGTGGCACTGTTATTTCATTGCATCTCATGCAATTCTTCACCAAAATCTGACTTTTGATTCTTTTCTTTTTTATTTCTTTTTTTTAATCACATTATTTCTTCTCTCTCCTCTCTCACGTTCCATCCCGAGAAATATATTTTGTGCTTGCATCGTTGTGCCTGCTTAATCGTATGTGTGCATGCACACACACACACACAC
>NW_026394940.1:0-464 GCF_001194135.2 Octopus bimaculoides | reverse complement strand
AATATTCAAAATGGTTTGTTTTTATACAGAAAAAATCTACATACATCTATGTTATCATACTTGATGTATGCATATTTATTCGAATATATTTGGGTAACAGTGTGCATATATACAAACACATACATACATAACGCATACATATATGCATACATACATGCATATATATATATATATATATATATATATATATACACACACACACAAAGACAATATAAATTTAAGCATGTTGTTATACATACGTATCTACGTATATGTGTGTATATATACATAGCAACACATACACAGATATTCACACAACATATATACATATATAAAAAGAAATATATATCGTCTCTCTTAGTCTCGCTATATTTTTCTTTGTCACTCTTCCTCTGTCTGTCTATCTGTCTGTTTGTCTCACTCTCTGTTCATAATATACATATGCCCATAGTTATAACATAAATAATACACACACACACATATAT
>NW_026394939.1:0-212 GCF_001194135.2 Octopus bimaculoides | reverse complement strand
AGTATGGCCGATGAGGCCAATGTGGGATCAACATATCTGATTGCAATGATGACAGAGATATGACTGTCCAGGGTCTGATGATGCAGCTGCATTATTTTTCGGTGTACAAAGTGCATTCTGTAAGAATATATTAATTCTATGATAGGTTATTCTAGATAACCATGTTGTTGGCACTCCGTCGCTCACAACGTCGAGGGTTCCAGTTGATCCGA
>NW_026394938.1:0-349 GCF_001194135.2 Octopus bimaculoides | reverse complement strand
ATATATCTTCATTACTTTAGTGTCCACTTTTCCATGGCTGCATGGGTTGGATGAAATTTGTTCAGGCACATTTTCTATAGCAAGATGCTCTTTCTGTCACCAGCCTTCACCTGTTTCTAAGTAATGTAATCTTTCCTCATGGCTGGACATGTTTCCATGGAAGACTGGAAATGGAGGACACCATTTATATGGCAATGATACTTGTTTACATCTGTCATGCAATGTCAAGACAAGGAGACAGTAATACACTTACGTATATGTGTTTGTGTGTGTGTGTGTATGTTTATCATAATCATTCTTGTCATCATTTAAGGTCTGTTTTCCATGCTGGCGAGAGTTGGGTGGTTTG
>NW_026394937.1:0-249 GCF_001194135.2 Octopus bimaculoides | reverse complement strand
AGAGAAACAAATGGAAAACAAGACAAGTAACATAAAGAATGACCCTTCATTAATGCTCGAAATGAGGAGCAGATAGACAGCTGACAACTGATCAAGGGTCGTTCTTTATGTTACTTGTCCTGTTTTCCATTTGTTTCTGCCGTTGTTTGCGTATTGAACTCATTTGCTTTCGTATTTCATGTTGTTCACTGCTTGGTAGCGTCCTGTACCCATATATGCATGTGTGTATATATATATATATATATATAT
>NW_026394936.1:0-472 GCF_001194135.2 Octopus bimaculoides | reverse complement strand
ATATATATGTATGTATGTATATATGTATATATATAAAATATGAATGGTACGAATGTATATGTATTTATGTCTTTCTATGTATATAAATTTTTGTATTATACATGTGTATACGTACACACTCACACACTCACACACCCACAACACACACATATATATATATACATATAGATATGTTTACATACATACTTCAGTATATGTATTTTTTGTGTGTGTGTATATATATATATGCATATATGAATGCAATCATATATATGTGTGTATGTATGTATAAGTATGTGTATATATATATATATATATACACACATATGTATGTGTGTATATATGTGTATATGTATGTGTGTATATATACATACATATATGTAAACATATTTTTATGCAAATATTTATACATGTATACATATGTGCGTCTGTTTGTGTACAGGCATATGTGTGTATATATATACGTATATATATATATATATATATATATATA
>NW_026394935.1:0-378 GCF_001194135.2 Octopus bimaculoides | reverse complement strand
ATATATATATATATATATATATATTCACGTATGTATGTGAGCATCGACATATAAATGCATATATTTATGTGTGTTTTTGTGTACGTGTGTGTATGAGTATTACAGAACATCTTGCATTAAACAAACACGCGTATATGTGCGTGTGCATGCATGTATTATGAATGTATGCATGTATGTATGTATATATGTATGTAGATATGTATGTATAAATGAATTTATATAAGTACATATAATGTATACATAATTTAGTCGGTGCTGTGTTCTTTCGTTTGCATAAACACTTTTATAAGTACGCGTGTGTATATATACATAGGTATATATGTGTGCGTGTGTGTGCATTTATGTCTATATATATATATATATATATATATATATATA
>NW_026394934.1:0-201 GCF_001194135.2 Octopus bimaculoides | reverse complement strand
AATAAATTAAAAGACCTAAAATGTTTACAAAATAATATACAAAGTTTACAATCGGATTTAGGCTAAATATTTTTCATACCTATGTTGGGATCTTTGGCAAATTCTTCATAACTGGTGTACACATTTGGTATTTTAAATTCATCGGCAAGTTTCTTAGCTTTCTCTAAAGATTTGGACACCACTGCAGTTATCTAAATGAAA
>NW_026394933.1:115-222 GCF_001194135.2 Octopus bimaculoides | reverse complement strand
ATATGTATATATATGTATGTATATCTATCTATATATATATATATATGTATATATATGCATATATGTATATGTATGTATATATATATGTATATGTATGTATATATATA
>NW_026394933.1:0-105 GCF_001194135.2 Octopus bimaculoides | reverse complement strand
ATATATATATGTATATGTATGTATATGTATGTATATATATGTATGTATATCTATCTATATATATATATATGTATATGTATGTATATGTATGTATATATATATATA
>NW_026394932.1:0-539 GCF_001194135.2 Octopus bimaculoides | reverse complement strand
TGCATACATACATACATACACACACACACACACACACATACACACACACAATCATATTGAAATATGTTGAAACATTCGGGAGATTACTAGGTAGATAGCCGAACGTAATAAATGTGTGCGCATGCGCTCACCTGTGTTTTAGTACGAAGAGTCCGTGCGTGCGCGTTTTCATTTTACTGTTTGTTTTGTAATAACCCAAATTAGGAAAATTCTGAATGCGAAATCAAAAGAAAATGTTGAAATTCGGATTCGAGAATCAATGATTTGGCAACAGTGTTTTTGTTGTATGGATTATCTGTCTTATAATTAATCCTCATGATTAATCGGAATTAATCGCCCGTGCTTTGTTATCGGCTTTGCATAAATAATAACATTCTCTCTGAAAATAGACATTGCAAGCTGTGTTTAATTGAGCGTTAGGTATGTGCGTATAAGTATGTGCACATTGTGTGTGTGTGTGTTTGTGTGTGTCTATGTAATATATGTATGTATATATATATATATATACACTGTGTAGAAACCCGTCGTATGTATATATA
>NW_026394931.1:0-224 GCF_001194135.2 Octopus bimaculoides | reverse complement strand
TATATATGTATGTATGTATCTATCTATCTATCTATCTTTCTTACTATATATGTGTGTGTGTGTGTATATATTATTATTATTATTATTATTATTATTATTATTATTATTATTATCTCCCCTTCTTCCAACCTCTCCTGTATGACCCTTCTGTCCGGCATTCGCCATGATAGATCACTAGCCACTACACGTTCTTTTTTTCTCTCCTTGTTTCTTTCTGTGTTCCT
>NW_026394930.1:0-315 GCF_001194135.2 Octopus bimaculoides | reverse complement strand
CCATGCGATTACCCCTGCTCCATATCTAAGGAGTGAAACCGCCCAGATGTGGATAGTTTCAGTCTTATTGCCCCAACAGGTCTTCGCAAGCTGAGTTTAGTGTCCAATGAAGGAAGGTTGGCATGGGTGCCAGTCAACGAATATGGTTCAATTTTCGATTTCGATTTCACTTGCCTCAACGGGTTTTCGCAAGCAGGGTTTTGTGTCCAAAGAAGGAAAGGTACGCATAAGTAGGCTGGCTACACCCCAGGTAAAGGCCACGGGGTATGGTCTCACTTGTCTTGCTGGGTCTTCTCACGCACAGCATATTTCCAA
>NW_026394929.1:0-433 GCF_001194135.2 Octopus bimaculoides | reverse complement strand
TATGTATATATATATATACATATATATACACACATACATACATTCGTACGTACATACATACATGCATACATGCAAACACGTGCGGGCGCTCGTTGTATCCCTCTATTTACATATGACGCGTTGGCAGTATTGCAATAAGATAGAACAAGCAAACTTAAGCTCACGAATATTTTACTACGACGGAGCCACATATTTGAATTTACATTCCAAATAGCATTGTTCGAAGCAAAACTGCATTATCTCATGATGCGTTCATAAAACAATCTGCTCATCTTATAAAACTATTAATCTTCTTTAAGTACGAGATTTTCATGTGAGATTTTTTATGCGTCTTTATGCACTCCTTTTGTTGCAAACTTACAATAAAAATCCTTAGTATTTTATAGTTTCTATTGATACCATAAAAGACATACATACACACATACACACACAC
>NW_026394928.1:0-279 GCF_001194135.2 Octopus bimaculoides | reverse complement strand
CATTGGCTTTTTCAGAAGTGTCTTTTTCAGTCTTAGGTATTGATTATATGGTTGAGTTCAACTTATGGGTGTAATTATGAAGCCAGACAATCGCTTTTTTGCAAACATTACGTACATACCTACATACATACGTACATACATACATACATTCATACCTGCACACATATGTATGTATGTATGTACAT
Organism: Octopus bimaculoides; assembly: GCF_001194135.2. NCBI lineage: Eukaryota > Metazoa > Mollusca > Cephalopoda > Octopoda > Octopodidae > Octopus > Octopus bimaculoides. The sequence continues at coordinate 94 of NW_026394928.1, read as the reverse complement.
ACATACATACATATATATGTACGTGTGGATGGATGGATGCATACATGTAAGCATGTATGTATGTATGTATGTATGTATGTATGCATGTATGTAT
>NW_026394927.1:0-502 GCF_001194135.2 Octopus bimaculoides | reverse complement strand
TATGATTTTATTTACTCCATGTACCCAGACCTTGTGGACACCCTGTGTGTATATGTATGTATATGGTGACAGTTATCAGATGTCTGATTAAGACCATTTTCTGTACATTGGTAGCAACTCATAGCCTACGTTTTCCTGGGGCAGTTCAGAATCAGCGACTTGCAATTCACACAACTACTGGAACATTGATCGTATCACTTAGACTTTCTTTGTTTGTGTTGCGGGCTTTACGATGGCCAAGCAATCGCATTTCTGAAAAATGAACTCTGTCACAAGCCTGACTTTCTTAGCGATGTCTGTAGCCACTTTCTCGAACTACAGTCTCCATGTTTCACAGTAGTCTTCAGTTAAGCATAAACTATGCTTTTAGTCTCACCCTTCAACACCGTTAGTCTACTCTCAAGCACCTTTTTGGGCCATGCTTTTCCCGGATGTTTTCCTTCAATATATGTCTAAATGTATATATATATGTATATATGTATGTATATATATATATATATAT
>NW_026394926.1:0-435 GCF_001194135.2 Octopus bimaculoides | reverse complement strand
ATCTATCTATCTATCTATATATATATGTATGTATGTATGTATGTATGTATCGTCGTGGCACTCCGTCGGTTACGACGACGAGCGTTCCGGTTGATGTGATCAACCGAACAGCTTGCTCGGGAAATTAACGCGTAAATGGCTGAGCACTCCACAGACACGTGTTCCCTTAACGTAGTTCTCGGGAGATTCAGCGTGACACAGATTGTGACAAGGATGCCGTTTGAAATACAGGTATAACAGAAACAGGAAGAAAGTGTGAGAGAAGGTTGTGGTGAAAGAGTTCGTCACCACACCCTGCCGGAGCCTCGTGGAGCTTTAGGTGTTTTTGCACAATAAACACGCACAAGGCCCGGTCTGGGAATCGAAACTGCGATCCTACGACTGTGAGTCCGCTGCCCTTACCACTGGGCCATTGCGCCTCCACACACACACACA
>NW_026394925.1:0-975 GCF_001194135.2 Octopus bimaculoides | reverse complement strand
AGGATTGACGTAACTCTTCACGAAGGTAAATAGTCAAGACGAAGAGCGCGTTTCGATTGTATAGATGTTTTATTCTTTGAACAATATTTCGACAGTGCGTCTGTCTTTGTCAAGTTCAAAATAAGAAGTGATAAAAATTCAAAATTATAGAAATTTAAACGTAAACTATGAACGAGAGCAACCAGCGTCCATACGTTGATGGAATGACATCATCAGTTTTTCAGTTTATAACAGGCGGAAAGAAAGAAAAAAATAGAAAAAGGAAGACGACAGAAAAAAAAAGGAAAGAAAAAGAGAGAAAGAAGAATATTCAATCAAACAGTTTTGTATAAATTTGATGATATACTCCTGTCATCTTATTCATTCCTCCAGGGCGTGATGTTAATAACCCGCAAACATGTTTCTCCTCATACATTCTGAGAAGTGAAAGTGGGGTAGATTCAGAATATTTTTTAAGAATATATGCACTTTCAAGTCTTCTTCAAAATTGCAGCCGCTTGAAACGAAATGTTCAGCAAGTTCTGTCGAACTACTGTTCTTGTGCCTGATGTCGAATCTGTGACCATTAAACCTTTTGTTTAATTGTTCTGTTGTACAACCAACATAAATGAAGTTGTGTTTCGTGCATTCTGCAGCGTACACCAAATGAGAATCTTTACATGTCCCACATTCCGTATAAATCACAACATTTCTGTTATGATTTCTGATGGAATTCCCTTCACTTATGTTGTTGCACAATGAACAGGGCTCACCTCTCATGCGGCTGTTCTTTAATGTACAGCGTGCAGATACACCAATGTTCGTTTTCTTGGAGTCAGATATAGAGGTCAATAATTATCTTATGTTCTTATTCCGTCGAAAGCCTACACTGGGCGGCTGAGGAAATATCTGTTTGAAACTGGGATATTTTTTTCGCCACATGCTGGTAAATTTCATGCAACACTCTTGACTCCGGCCATGCTGGAGCGCCACATT
>NW_026394924.1:0-398 GCF_001194135.2 Octopus bimaculoides | reverse complement strand
TCGGGGACTGGGACAGTGGAGGATCGAGTGATCTAGCCATCACTTCCACCGTTAATAACAACAAAATCTGCAGTAGCCATTGTAATACAATTACTTCGACCCGCATTACATCTTTTAATGTCAGAATCACACTAGAAACAGTATACAAGATATTTTAGACTATATATATTGCTAAAATATGTTTTATTTATAATATTTATATTATATTGTTCAAACTATTTGTATATATATTTATTTCACTGACAGAAATTATTAGATTGGTAGCCAATAAGACTGGGTGATAATAATGTATGTCAATATAGTTTATATCTGTTTTGTTGTAATAATTCACTGATTAAGTCTTAATCCTTCTCTACCTTCAATGAACTCTAACAGATCACTAATATCCCTATAGATAG
>NW_026394923.1:0-209 GCF_001194135.2 Octopus bimaculoides | reverse complement strand
GCACACACACTTAGACACACACGCATGTGTGTAGGTGTGTGTGGCAATGGATGTGTGTTTATGATAGATCGCTAACCACTACACACATTTCCCCTCCTTGTTTCTCTCCTTGTTTCTTTCTGTGTTCCTTTCTGTGGAAAGAGCGTAGGCTCGAAACGTCAAAGACTTTTTCAATTCCCGAGCGTTATACTAATACATCTGTTTGTTTT
>NW_026394920.1:0-392 GCF_001194135.2 Octopus bimaculoides | reverse complement strand
GCCATAAATGCAAATGCTTTCCGAAATTGAATTACAGTTACTTTTGAAGCTCCGATGATACCACAGAGTGATACACAAGCAACCAAGAATGAGTGCATTGCATCTTATAACAGAAACATATGTAAGCTAATGAAGCTCAGTACACAATTTCTTATTTCTTTTTAATCTTAATTTCTAATATATATATATTAAGGACTATTGAATTTTACTCACAAGGTATTGGAATCTTATATGTATCTCATTCTGCCTAAACAATGGATTTACAAATACAATATTTCCTACATTCACTCTCTATTTCCTATCGTATCTAAATAAACTAACTCTATTGCTTAACCATCCTCACACACCGTCTCCGATGAAGGGATATAATAAATATCATGGAAACAGCTGTA
>NW_026394919.1:246-574 GCF_001194135.2 Octopus bimaculoides | reverse complement strand
GTGGTGGTGGTGGTGGTGGTGGCAGAGTGTGGTTTCCAGCAACGCAACATGGAGCCATTGTCTAGTACAATGTTTCAGTTAATTTTATAGAATTTTGACAATATCTTCCTGTTACTAGCTGTCCTAATTAACAAGAATCCATGAAATACGCACGCATACACCTATATCTGTGTGTGTGTGTGTGTGTGTGTGTGTATATAGAGAGAGAGATATATGTATATATATACATATATATGTCTATATATGTATATATGTATATAAATATATATATACGCATATGCATATATATATATATATATATATATATATATATATATATATATATATA
>NW_026394918.1:0-427 GCF_001194135.2 Octopus bimaculoides | reverse complement strand
ATATATATATATATATATATAGGTGTGGCTGTGTGGTAAGTAGTTCTGGGTTTAGTCCCACTGTGTGGGACCTTGGGCAAGCGTCTTCTACTATAGCCTCGGGCCGACCAAAGCCTTGTGAGTGGATTTGGTAGACGGAAACTAAACAAAGCCCGTCGTATAATACATACATACATACATATATATATATATATATAATCCCGTTTGTCTATCTGTCTGTTTGTGCGCTTATAACTCGAGTATTGTTCATCCTAACCCTAACCCTAACATATAGAGAGCAGGGCGTTCCGTAGTCTAAAAAAATTTTTTAAATAGTTGGTTTCAAGGGGAGAATCGCTATTTTTGTAATCTTTTTGTCCTGTTTGTTCCGCCATTAGAATCAACCAGTTGCTCAGACAGCCGGCACATACCATTTCGCTAGCAACAA
>NW_026394917.1:570-712 GCF_001194135.2 Octopus bimaculoides | reverse complement strand
GCAATGTATATATACTTAAATATCTACGTATATGCATGTCCACATAAATGTGTTTGTGTATGTGTGTGTATCTGTGTTAGCATGTGTGTGTATATCGCTGTGTTAGTATGTTCATGTGTGTGTGTGTATATGTGTGTGCTTG
>NW_026394917.1:0-560 GCF_001194135.2 Octopus bimaculoides | reverse complement strand
ATCGCTGTGTTAGTATGTTCATGTGTGTGTGTGTATATGTGTGTGCTTGCTGTAGATTGATGCTGTTCTAGATTAGATGTAGACTATATAACGAGACAGACAATGAAATGAGATCGAATGATACGGTGTATGGCTGTGAATGATTTATTGATTTCGATGATGAGAATGAATATGAATGCAGGATATTACAGCTAGAATTATAATTTAGATGCTGATTAAATATGGATATAATCCGAGACAGATGAAAAAGAATACGTTAATAGGTATATTAAGCCTTTGTTTCATAATTAAATTTATAAACCAGTAGAATAAACCAACTAAACTATTGCTCCATAGAGAGTTTTTAATGTACTTGGTTGTATTGATGATGCTGCTGATGACGACGACGACGATGATAATGATGATGATGATGAAGATGACGACGATGACAGTGATGATGATGATGGAGATGATAATAATAACATTGTAATGATGAAAAAGCTGCTATGATAATGATAATGATGATGATAGTTGTGATGATGATGATGATGGTGATGGTTGTGGTGGTAGTGTTTGTGGTG
>NW_026394916.1:0-261 GCF_001194135.2 Octopus bimaculoides | reverse complement strand
CATTGGGAAGCATTTCACATAGACAACCGGTAATTATCACACGCTGGTGACGGGTCAACACCCTGAAATAGGGTCCGTGTGTATCACGTCAGGCTGGAGATGGAAAGGATGACTTCCCTTTGCAAATCTTGATAGGGCGCAGAACGTGCGTCAATAGCCAACTGGAGGACATGTCTTCCTGAGGCTACAAGCTACAGTAGCATCAACCCTTAAGGGTTAGCCACGTATAAGTGGCATATATACTTCTCGATATATATATAT
>NW_026394915.1:0-231 GCF_001194135.2 Octopus bimaculoides | reverse complement strand
GGGGTTTCTACCTCCTTGACTTCCTCCGTCTCCCCCTCCAATGGGAGAGCGGAGAGCGCCTTTTCTTTTTCCTGCTCTGGGGCCTTGCTACTTACCTCACAGCCACGCCTGCGCTGTGGAGTCGAAACAAAATCTCTGACTCCAACTCCTATACTACTGGCACCTCTGATTCCAACTCCAGCTCCTCTTTATGTAATTAAGTGATTGTGGTCTACATATCTCATAAAGTAT
>NW_026394914.1:0-1203 GCF_001194135.2 Octopus bimaculoides | reverse complement strand
GAATTTAGTACATGTGTGTGCCCGAATTTAGTACATGTGTGTGCCCGAATGGTTACAGCAATCGGCTTATAATCGATTCCCGACAATGTGTTGTATCCTTTGAACAAAACATTTTATTTCACGTTGCTTCATATCAACTAGCTGGCAAAAGTGTAATTCAAAGGCCCGGTCTTGTCACATTCTGTGTCCCTTGTTACGGGTACCTGTGTTTGCAGAGTGCTCAGCCACTGGTACGTTAATTTCCCGTGCATGCTGTTCCATTGATCTGATAACATATAACTTTTTTCTTCGTAACCGGTGGAGTCACAGTCGATACATATATGTGCGTGCGTGGGTGCATGCGTGCGTGCGTGCGTGCTTGTGCGCGCGCGCGTGTGTGTTTGTGTGTGTGTGTGTGTGCGGAGCAATGGAACTGCAGAGCGGTAAAAGATCGAGCAAAGTTTATTGGGGCAATTCATTACTATGCATTACTACTGTGTTTAAATCACCTTTGCGTTTCTTTTGCCGGGATCGACAGTTGTCTTATACCCTACGTGCATGCATACATACATACATACATCACAGCTGCATCCTCGTTACACGGGAAAAGCCATTGTCGAGAAGACTTACTGAAATGATTCATGATTGTTGCCATGTGATGCCCTTATATGAGTTTTAAGCCCGGCCAAGCTTTTACACATTTTATTACATACTGGCTGACAGGAGAAACAGGTGTCACCATATGCACTCTCTTAACATGTGTTTTTAGACCTCCAACTGAGAGGTACACCCTTCCACATTTTACTCGTTCTGCTATGAATTTTAATAGCCACATCATTGTTTATCATGGGTCGATTTCTATGAGAATTTTGATGGCTCACCAGGCCTGCATGACTCAAACACCTCCGCTCACAAACCGTCCTCCCATCTTTGCTATATGGAAGTGAGGCATGGGTTGTTTACCGTAGGCAGGTAAGGCAATTGGAACGATTTCATCAATACCATGTGAGAAAATTTTGGGGGATAAACTGGAAAATGGCCATTAGTAATGTGGAAGTGTTTGAGAGGAGTGGCAGAAGAAGTATAGTGTCAATAATTTTGCAAAGACATTTGAGGTGGGGGAGGGGACATTTAGTAAGGATGAGTGATGAGTGACTGCCCAAGCAGCTATTGTATGGTGAGTTGGAGGATGGCAGGAGACCAACGCATAAGCCTAAACTAAGG
>NW_026394913.1:0-308 GCF_001194135.2 Octopus bimaculoides | reverse complement strand
CACTTACTCTGTTCTGTTCTCCTGAAATGTGTATCCTTATGTGCGCATGCGTTTGCATCCTTGTTTGTGTGTGTGCATGTGTGTGTATAACGTTGACCCACAAAGCTGCTATACTTTTTGTTGATGATGGATACAAACCCTGTTAGCAGTGCATGAGCAGTGTCAATGTGAAGACATGCAGACAGAAACACACACACATACACATGCATTTACACATAGGTATACATATATGACAAGCTGTTGAAGTTTCCTATGATGAAGTTTCACTCGGTATTATTGATCAGCATATTGAATATTGTTTAACAACA
>NW_026394912.1:0-209 GCF_001194135.2 Octopus bimaculoides | reverse complement strand
TAATCGACTGGCCTCCTCCCCCAAGATTTCGGGCCTTGTGCCTAGAGTAGAAAAGAATATTTTGCTTGAAGTGTTTATGCTCATACATGTGTACATATATGTGTGTGTATATACCAATATAAACATGTGAAACGATGAATCTATTGAATGTTGTCAACGCATACACACACACGCACAAACACACACACACACACACACACACACACACA
>NW_026394911.1:0-317 GCF_001194135.2 Octopus bimaculoides | reverse complement strand
TGGCACCTTAAGCAAGTGTCTCCTACTATAGCCTCGGGGCCGACCAAAGCCTTGTGAGTAGATTTGATAGACAGAAACTGAATGAAGCCCATCTTATATATATATATAAAGGTGTAAGAGTGGCTGTGTTAAGTAGTTTCCATAAGAACCACATGATACCGGGTTCAGTCCCACTGTGTGCCACCTTGGACAGGTGTCTTCTGCTATAGCCGTCTATATTGTCCCCCTGCCCCCACTCCAACACACCTTCACCGCAAATTTTTGGAGTTTCAGAATCTCCATAATAAATAATATTTGCCTAGAAAATTTCATTAAAA
>NW_026394910.1:0-692 GCF_001194135.2 Octopus bimaculoides | reverse complement strand
CAGTGCCCAGTAGTGCAATTTTCTGTATGTTATACCTATTTGTAAGTCCTCGTATTTTTGTTATGCATTTGTCTGAATAATTTTTTATCATACCTTATGCTCCCACTGTGATAGGAATTGTTTTTCGATTCCTATTATTATTATTATTATTATTATTATTATTATTATTCAGGTCACTGCCTAGAATCGAATTCGAAATCTTGAGGTTAGTAGCCCGAGCTCTTAACCACTACGCCATATGCTCGTCTAACTTCTCGATTTTTGTGTTTGTCTTTTTGTGTACATACTCTACGGATATTTACGGATTTCCACGTGTATATTCAATGACAAGTCCCACTGTAGGATCGTCTTTGGTAGCTGATATCCGAAATGTAAATTTGGAAAGCACGCTATAAGGTTTTTTGCGCTGATTATATTAAAAATATATACATACCTCATTGTGGTTTCTACAGTCAAATAAGACGGAGACCTTGATTTTCTTTTCCTTTCTTTTCTCTCTTCTCGTTTCACATTTTGCATCGACCACGCATATATTTTCTTCTCCTCTTTTTTTTTTTGCATGTTTTCTCATAGATCAGTGTCCTGGTTTTTTTAAATAAATCTAATGTTATGAACTAAACCTGAAAGACTACTTGGAAATACATAGCATGTTATGTAAACCTCATGTAACTTGGAGCATGAAACTATTAGCA
>NW_026394909.1:0-297 GCF_001194135.2 Octopus bimaculoides | reverse complement strand
TATATATTTATATGTATATATATGTATATACATATAATATATGTGGACGGCAGGTTTATTCATATGAAGGATGTGAACAATGCATCTGTCTTTGTGCACGCATGTGCTCACCGATAATTAGTGTTCGTGTGTGTAAGCGTGTATATCCCTATGGACTTCAATAAATCAAAATATATTTATATATGTTTGTATATGTGTGTGCATGGATGTATGTGTGTGTATATGGATGTATGTATGTATGTATGTATGTTTGTATCCATGTATGAGTGCAGTCGTGATATATATTAAAGAAAAATA
>NW_026394908.1:0-235 GCF_001194135.2 Octopus bimaculoides | reverse complement strand
TTAATTCTACGCATGCGTGAGACTACGCATGCGCACGGCGTTACTACAATTCAAACACCAAGCGCTAAGCCTTCAAACGAAACTAAAAGCGTTTTGATGGTGCTGCTTGTCATTGATCCACTTAATATGACTCTCAGAAGGCTGTAATCTCGCTGGTAGTAAACCCGGATACAGAACATATACAAGCAATACAGTTCTATATTTAAGAGATGAGGAATTATGTTCATTATTTACA
>NW_026394907.1:0-258 GCF_001194135.2 Octopus bimaculoides | reverse complement strand
TTCGTTCGATCGTACGCACGTACATTCGTTTGTTCGTTCGTACGTACGTTCATTCACACGTATGTACGTTTGTTCTTTCTTTCGTTTGTTAATTCGTACGTTACTTCGTACTTACATTCGTTCTTTCGTCAGTTGGTCTGATCGTTTATTCGTACGTATGTACGCACGGACATACGTACGTTCGTTCTTTCCGACCATTCGTTCGTACGTATGTTTGTTCATACGTACGTACGTTCGTTCATTCGTACGTACGCACGT
>NW_026394906.1:0-979 GCF_001194135.2 Octopus bimaculoides | reverse complement strand
TTATTATTATTATTATTATTATTGCTGCTGTTATTGTTGTTGTTGTTGTTGTTGTTACTACTACTAGTAGTAGTAGTGGTATTGGTATTACGGTGGCGAGCTGGCAGAATTGTTAGCATGCCGGACAAAAAGCTTAGCGGCATTTCGTCCTCTTTACGTTCTAAGTTCGAATTCTGCCGAAGTCAACTTTACCTTTCATCCTTTCGGGGTTGATGAAATAAGTATCAAAAAGCACTGGGGTCAATGTAATCAACTTACCCCATCACCCGAACTTGCTGACCTTGTGTGAAAATTTGAGACCATTATTATTAGTTGTAATGGTAATAATAGTAGTATTATAAAGGCGGTGAGCTGGCGGAATCGTTACGCTAGGCAAAATGCCTAACGGAATCTCTCGTCCATTTTTATGTTCTGATCTGAAATTCCGCCGCAGTTAACTTTGCCTTTCATTCTTTCGAGTTTGATGTACCAGTTACGCACTAGGGTCGATCTAATTGACTAACCTTCTTCCACCAAAAATGCTGGCCTTGTGCCTAAATCAGAAATCCTTTTTATTGAAAAGACTTTCCGTGTTGCCCTCGTCGCATGCCTTGTTCAAGTTTTTTTCCTTTGCTACACTACTTGCTACATATTCGAGAAACATCAAACTTTAAGTAAGTACAGTAAGAATTCCTTATAATATCCCCGGCTGAAATTGAATTTGCTGGAGGTCTTACCCGCTGGTGGAACTTGTATGCCATCGAATACGGTAATGAAAACAAAAAAATAAAGAATTTAACTGACATGCATGCTTCATAAATAAAAATAGTTAAATATACACATATACACTTACACATACATGTATACACACTACGTGTGTATTTTTAATAGTATATGTAGATATACATTTACATACATATATGGCTATTCACACACACACATATAAATATAATTGTATAATTATATATATATATATATATATATATATATATATATATAT
>NW_026394905.1:0-388 GCF_001194135.2 Octopus bimaculoides | reverse complement strand
ATATATATATATATATATATATATATTTTCACATGTGTGCCTGTGTGGACATGTATTTATATATATATATATGTATATGAGTATGTATTTTGAGGGTAAAACTGTGAGAAATTGCCATTAATATATGCATTTAATTATTAAAATTTCGATACAAATTAGATTTCAATTCCTACATTAGTCTCCCATTAGCAAAAAAATTTATTTGTAATTCAGAATATGCACTTTACATGTAACGGATGTACTCTTCGTTAATGGCCTTAATAAACTACATTATTAATAGATTATCCAGTTCATTGGTGATTTAAATTTTCCCTGAATATCAATTACGAAGGAGTTTTACATAACTGGACGATATTAAAAGCATGTACTGAAATATCAATGAATATGT
>NW_026394904.1:289-468 GCF_001194135.2 Octopus bimaculoides | reverse complement strand
CTGGACCATTGCACCTCCACTTAGTGGATGTAGTGATAGATATACTATCACAGAGAAGCGACACGAGGAACACCTTTTGAGATAAATCTGCCAGATCATACTGACCTGGGTCTTACACAACATGAAGTACATTATTCTACACAATAGAGTCAATGAGACAAGCAGGACACACAGACAGA
>NW_026394904.1:0-209 GCF_001194135.2 Octopus bimaculoides | reverse complement strand
CACCTCAGACATCGTTTAAGTGGAACGACTGAACATTGCTTACATGTCAAAAGATGTTCACACGGATGGTATTTCATTGTTGCTGCCGTATTTCTGCACCGCAAACATCTGTGCAACAAAATACAAACATATCAAACCGATAATATTCATTTATAACAAATAGTGCCGCTGGACTGGCTCCCGTGCAGGTGGCACGTAAAATACACCTT
>NW_026394903.1:0-222 GCF_001194135.2 Octopus bimaculoides | reverse complement strand
GTGTGTGTGTGTGTGTGTGTGTGTGTGTGTGTGTGTATTTATGCACACTGATATATATGTGGGCAGGTTATACTTACATGTGTGTGTGTGTATTATATTCTTTTGCTCTTTTACTTGTTTCAGTCACTTAACTGTGGCCATGCTGGAGCACTGCTTTTAGTCGAAGCAATCGACCCTAGTACTTATTCTTTGTGAGCCTGGTACTCATTCTATCAGGTCTTT
>NW_026394902.1:815-1350 GCF_001194135.2 Octopus bimaculoides | reverse complement strand
TGCCACAGCATTGACATATTTTACGATTTGGCGCAAGTAAAAGATAAAAAATGCAATTACGATTGGGTATTATGAAGATATTGTAAAAACACTCACCGATTTATTTAAATAAATTCCACACAAAATTAATAATATTAAATAAAAGAAACAACCAGATGCCAACATTAAAATATATAGGTATGTGTAGATGTTATTTGTCAGTAAATCATTTATAATCCCGTAAGTTGCAATACAACAGCTAAAAATGCTAGCAACAACAATAAATCCTGGTGTTAGTTGTAAAGATTCATTTACAAATTTCAGTGTTCTACTCAGAATATTATGAGCGCTGCATATTTCTGTGATATCTTTCTGCTTCGTAATGAAATTTGAATGGTCGGATTGCTTCTCCGTTACAAAGCGTTTAGCTTCGTTTGCCAACTTGTTGAACTCATAGCTGAGTGTAAATCCGATTATCAGACATAAGTGCAAATCAGTTACCAAAAGTATAAGTGAAATGGAATTAAGTGCAGTTTGTATTCCTAAAACTGATATT
>NW_026394902.1:0-805 GCF_001194135.2 Octopus bimaculoides | reverse complement strand
TATAAGTGAAATGGAATTAAGTGCAGTTTGTATTCCTAAAACTGATATTTTAGATATATCATTGGTTGATAGAGGAAATGTTAGGAACCTCATCAAATCGCTATTCAAATACGGTACATTAAAATCTACAAATATGTTAGAAAGGACCGTGAAGCAAATAATTGAATAAAATGCCTTAAATGAATACATGATATTCATGATGGAATATTTTTCATCATCTTCTTCAATTTTAATTTCGGCGACAGCTTCAGCCAGATTTTTAGTTTGGGATTTTCTGAAGAGTTTTAACAAAGCAAAGACAGAAAGATATCCTCTGAAATACACCGTGAAACCATACATAAGTATGAGATGGATTTCAATTTTCCCATATAGTATTAAAGTAACAATGTGACGAATAGGGTTTATAATCAGGTATATACAGAACAGAATATAAAGTGCTTGGCAACAAACTGTTTTAAATATTGGCGACTTCAATGATGAACTAGTCATGCACGACTGGATAAAATGATCACATTTTTGATAGAATTCTAGCAGTTTAAAGAACTGAGTTTCTTTTATTTTCATGATTCTTCAGATTTTGTCTCCTTCACAGTTTGATTATTTAGGAGCGTGTTCAGCAGTTGATATAGGCGGCAGTTTGAAATTTCTCTGTGAGTTTACTTGTCAAGCTACTCGTATCAAAGCTTGGACAGTATAGCTTAATATAACAGAAAGCATGTAAATTAAATACAGACTTTTACTAATATTACGAAAGTACTTTCAGGATATTAACTTTAAATGTTTTATTATGGTTAACTGTGATTAA
>NW_026394901.1:1892-2008 GCF_001194135.2 Octopus bimaculoides | reverse complement strand
ACACACACACACACACACACACAAACGTGTGATACACACATACTGGACTGCAGCTATTTTGGGGCTTTGAATTTGAGAGATTTTGTTGAGCAAATAAAGCCCAATACTTTTTATTA
>NW_026394901.1:0-189 GCF_001194135.2 Octopus bimaculoides | reverse complement strand
AAAATCCCAAAAGATAGTGACATTTTACCTTCAACGACGGGCTCAGGATGATGTTCACACCACTAAGCAGGAGTGCTGATTTTGTAGTGTTTTCATAGTTTCCAATGTAAATACTATCCTACCCCATCGTGGCGATTTCTATATTCGTTTGGTGTCAGCACAGGACATCCCGAAACGAGATGGTCTATT
>NW_026394900.1:0-370 GCF_001194135.2 Octopus bimaculoides | reverse complement strand
GCTTCTTCCACTTTTCTTCTACCTGGTCTACTCACAAGGCTAGAGTAGAAGATACTTGCAAAAGATGCCAAGTAGTGGAACTGAACCCGGAACCATGTGGTTAGAAAGCAAGCTTCTTACCACGCCTGCCCCTAGCCCGTCAGTTTTTCTCCCTTTTCGGCGATTCTGTTCTTCCTAGTGCACGTGATGTCTATGATTAGCTACAATTTTTTTCTACGTTCTTTTTTTTTATATCAGAACAATACTGGATTTCCGATATTTGATTCCATAATGACAGGTTATCACAAAGTCTCAAAGGATCTTTGCTCTGACACTTTCTACCATACTCTTTGATTCATGTTTATACTATTTTCTTGTCTTTTCCAATCCA
>NW_026394899.1:0-350 GCF_001194135.2 Octopus bimaculoides | reverse complement strand
ATATATATATATATATATATATATATATATATATATATATGTTTAAGTTCCGTGTACTGTTTTGTAATATGTGCCAGTTTTGCAAATATATTTGTGTGTGGATATAATTGTGTATGGGCGAATGTATGGATATACGTGAGCCTTATTGAAAATTTGCCTTTGTACATATAGCAACGTCTAGCTTTGGGGATGACTGCATAAGTATAACAGATTAGCAAATATAGTAGTTTCTGTTTGAATTCATGTATGCGTATACATCAGGATATTTTAGTATTTATGCATGAGCACACGCCGAAGGAAAAGCACACATACATACATATATACATATATATATATATATATATATATAT
>NW_026394898.1:0-1750 GCF_001194135.2 Octopus bimaculoides | reverse complement strand
AAAGAAATAACACATATATATATACATATACTTACCGATATATACATAGTGTATATTGGTCGTGTATGTTTCCGAAAAATATAAGGAATTATTATGAAGAAACAGTATTACTCTTTTACTCTTTTACTCTTTTACATGTTTCAGTCTTTTGACTGTGGTCATGCTGGAGCACCGCCTTTAGTCGAGCAAATCAACCCCAGGACTTATTCTTTTAGAAGCCTAGTACTTATTCTATCAGTCTCTTGTGCCGAACCGCTAAGTTACGGGTACATAAACACACCAGCATCGGTTGTCAAGCGATGTTGGGGGGGGGGGACATACACAGACACACAAACACACATACACACATACATGTATATATATATATACATATATACGACGGGCTTCTTAACCAGGGTTCATATGACCCTTGGGGATCCATATAAGATTTCATTGTTAGAATTTGTCTGCAATAAATTGCTTATACTTGTACAATACACAGAATATTTAAATAATTATTGTTATAAAAGTAAGGGGTAAAGACCCCCTTCGGTCATGTATGACCATGGGATTGCATCTTGAAAGTTATCTTCCGAAGCATAAGTCGGAGCAAAGTTGTTTATGGAAGACCAGCAGTCACCCATGCATACCAGCCTCCCGCCCGTCTCCATGCCACCGATGTTATTCAAGGGAGAGGCAAATGCAATGCAGCTTGGCACCAGTGATGTTGCAACTCATTTCTACAGCTGCGTGAACTGAAGCAACATAAAATAAAGTGCCTTGCTCAAGAACACAACACACAGCCCAATCAGGGAATCAAACCACTACCTCATAATTGTGAGACTGACGCTCTAACCACAGAGCCATACGCCTTCACAATTATTACTATACAATTCCTAATAATATTTAATTATAAAAATATAACAAGATCTTTCAAACATCAAATGTCTGGGGAAGGTCCACCTGGATCAAATAAGAATGAAAGGAATCTATAGGCAGACAATGGTTGAGAAACAGTTCCAGGCGGGGCGGTTATGAACATCCTGTTATTTTTCTCGGAAAAGCAGTGTGTCCGTGTATCCAGGAAAACCAAAGACAAAGTGTTGTCATGGTTTTTTATTTCATATTTAATGGTTTTGTGGTTAAGAAACTCACTTTGCAAGTATGTGGTTTCAGGTTCAGTCCCACTGCGTAGCACCTTGGGCAAGTGTCTTTTACTAAAGCTCCGGACCGACCAATCAATACATTGTGATTGATTTTTGCTGACGGAAGCTGTATGGCGTCTCGTCGTATATCGTTATTTTTTTATTTGTTTCAGTCATTTGAATGAGGCCATGCTTTGACTGCAGTATCAGAGCTCTTTAGCTCTTATTTCTAGCATTGTAGGTGTTCTAACACCTTGTGTCATATTTAGCAACAATTATAATTTTCCTTTTTGGTGACACATTGTTAAACTGCTGCCTAACTTAATTACAAGTATACACATTAGCGATTCCCTAAATCATCTATAGCTTTTTATGGAGTAGACATATATACTGGTGGCGATCTTATCCCGAATCTGGCGAGTGGTGCCGATTCTACTGAGAGGCTTAAAACTGAAACCGTCGACGGTATGGGGATATCACGACTGCTGATTTCGGCCGTCAGTATGTATGTATACAATTATGTGTGTTGAGCACTTTAGCTCTTATTTCCAGCACCGTCTGTCATATTTAACGACAATTATAATCTATATATATAAAAATGAGAATGTGTGTCTGTCTGTCTGTCT
>NW_026394897.1:0-461 GCF_001194135.2 Octopus bimaculoides | reverse complement strand
ATATATATATATATATGTATATATCTATATATATATATGTGTATATATATGTATATATCTATATATATATATATGTGTATATCTATATATATATATATGTGTATATATATGTATATACATATATATGTATACATTTACAAATACACATGCAAGTAAACGATTAAAAGAGTTTATATATATACATAATATATATGTATTTATATATACATATGCATACATATATACGTGCACACATTTATTTATGCATACATATACATACGTATATATATATATATATGCATATAAATATGTATTCATATAAATATATAAATACATATATGTATTCATATATATATATATAAATACATATATATATGCATACATATATACATATATATGCCTACATATGTATACATGTATAAATATATATTCAAACATATATATATATATATATATATATGTATATAAATATATATATATAT
>NW_026394896.1:0-304 GCF_001194135.2 Octopus bimaculoides | reverse complement strand
TACATATATATGTATGTACATATATGTATGTATATATGCATATATGTATATTATTTATATTATTATATATATATATACACACAATAGCTAGCTCCTGTGGAGGGTTCTTCATTGGGCCTTGGGCCCAACAATGACACTTCAGGTATTGAGTACATATTAAATTTTGTTAAACTTGACCAATATTTTTCAAGCAATGAACAATTTCCTTTAAAACAATGCTATAATTTGTCGACTTGAGATTTATTGGCAAGCTGTATGATAAACATTATTTGTCTTCCCATTCAGGGGTCAGTACAATTTTTTT
>NW_026394895.1:0-328 GCF_001194135.2 Octopus bimaculoides | reverse complement strand
TCGAAAGGACGTAAGAACTACTGTGTAGTAACGTCCACCCAACAATGTTTCTGTGTGTGTGTTTAAATTCTGTGTGCGTGTGTCGTTGTGCTGTGCTGTGTGTGTGTATATTTTTATATGCATTTCCTTTTATATATATATATATATTTTTTTTATATATATATATTTTTTTATATATATATATATTTTTTAATATGTACTACTTTAAAAAAAAAAATTTTTAATATTTACTTTTTATATATTTTTACATTTACATTTTATGTATCTTTATGTGTTTCTACACATCGTATTTATGTGTTTTTTACACATCGTTTTTATATATATTTTA
>NW_026394894.1:0-964 GCF_001194135.2 Octopus bimaculoides | reverse complement strand
ATGCTCTTCTCAGTACATGAGTCGTTCCAGTTAACACAATTTTTTGCACTCCCTGTAGGTATGGTAAGCCTGGTATCATTTTCAAATAAGTTTCAGTACCTTTTTTTTTTATCATTCCTAGAGATCCTACAATCACTTGTACGGTAGTCACCTTGACGTGCCACATTTTTTTAAAATTTCTATTAGCAAGTCTTTACATTTACTTATCTATTAATATTATTATTATTATTATTATTATTATTATTATTATTATTATTATTATTATTATTATTATTATTATTATTATTATTTCAACTCTTGGCACAAGACCTTGACATTTTTGGGGGAAGAGGGCTAGTCGATTATATCGACTCCAGTGCGTAACTGGTCATTATTTCAGCGACCCCGAAAGGACGAAAGGCAAAGTCGACCTCGGCGAATTTGAACTCAGAACGTAGCAGCAGACGAAATACTGCTAAGCATTCTGTCAGCTCACCACCTACAACAACAACAACAACAACAATAATAATAATAATAATAATAATAATAATAATAATAATAATAATAATAATAATAATAATAATAATAATAATAAGAAGAAGAAGAAGAAGAAGAAGAAGAAGAAGAAGAAGAACTTAGTTTAAGCGTTTGCCACCTTAGCTCCAACTATAGCTAGGAATGAATGAATTAGTTAATAAATTCACTGGTTACAATCCAAACCTTATGGTGTAGGGTATGCTAAAATCTTGCATGAACAGCATTGTCTACCAGTTATCAGAACAAAAGAGGGAACAATTTTATGGGATTTCAACAGTCCATGCTGATCACATTATAAGCGCAATTCGGTCAGATATTATTATCGGAGATAAATTATCAAAGATAAATTATTAAATGGAGAATACGAGTATAGGCAAAATGCGTGTACAGGTTCATTCGTGTGTGTGTGTGTGTGTGTGTGTGTGTGTTTGCTTTAATTGTTTCAGTC
>NW_026394893.1:0-282 GCF_001194135.2 Octopus bimaculoides | reverse complement strand
GAACGAGTAACATTCCACACCGACACAGATCTGAAAGCATAACCGAATCTGACCAAGGTAGATTCGTCTTTCATGCTATCAATAAAAGGATTTTCAAGAAAAACTCTAGATCTGGAAATGGATCATGCATCTTCTTGGTATGTGTAGTTTTGTGCCGGTTTGAAATAACAAAATACGTAATGTTTCACTGTTGTGTTACAGTGGAATCCTTTCTATTCTATCATGCGCAGACAATTTTTGAAGACGTCTCTTCATGGGTTGTTACACGGTTTCTCTACTGCT
>NW_026394892.1:0-352 GCF_001194135.2 Octopus bimaculoides | reverse complement strand
TTAGCAATCGATTTCTGGGTCATGTTTTTGCGATACACAGTACTGCGTACTGAATGTTGTGTATAGCGTAGCGTGTACTCTATGCTGTGTACTCGGTATTGTGCACTGTGTACAGGTTATTTTGTATTGTGTACTCGGTATTATGCACTGTGTACTTTGTATTGTATATTGTGTAGTGTGTACTCTCTATTGAGTACAATGTACTGTGTACACTGCATTGTGTACTGTACGTTGTGTATTGTGTAGTGTGTGCTATGAACTGTGCATGAGGCTGAATTGCTGAATGGTTAGGGTGTTGCACTAACAATCGCGAGACCATCGTTTTAATTCCCAGACCTGGTGGTACGTTATG
>NW_026394891.1:0-580 GCF_001194135.2 Octopus bimaculoides | reverse complement strand
ATAATAATAATAATAATAATAATAATAATAATAATTCTTTGTAGACGATCAGTTTTAAGGGGAGGAGAGAAGTCGATTATGTCGACCTAAGTACTTGATAGATTCTTTATTCTATCGACCTTGAAAGGCTAAATGGCAAAGTTGACCTCTGCATGATTTGAACACAAAAAGACGCGCGGAAAAATGATAAAACAGATGAATACCTCTGCCTCTACCTACACCTCCATCTTTGCCTCAAATCATTCTCCGCTTACATATCAAAACATGGCAGATTTCATACCATTAATCAATGTTATTTATATATTTTATTTATTATTTATTCATTGTGGGCTGGGTTCCTTTTCTTTTTTTTTGTTTATGCTTTTGATTTTGAGTTGCGCACTTGTAAATTGGTATCAAATGAATAGAAAAAAAAAAGAGGAAAAAAGCAAGCGAAAAGAACCACGCTCACACACATTAGTATGGGATGTCACAGTATTTAAATATTCTCTCTTATCTCCATCAATTCGACTTGATTTCCTTCGTCTCAGTGTCCTCTTCAATTTTCATGCTGTTGGTGTTGTTTTAATTCGCGCCGGAT
>NW_026394890.1:0-321 GCF_001194135.2 Octopus bimaculoides | reverse complement strand
CTGAGGGAGAGGCCCTTAGTAACCAATAAAGGTAACAGTTCTCTGAACTTTAACCAGCCAATTCTTATTTTAGCATCTACCTTTATTGCTTTGTCTATCATGCTACTGTCAACTCAGATAGCTGGTCTCTCTGTTGGTGGCCATGTTAAATAGACTTTCCTTAAATTATTATATGCTAGATAAAATATTACTTACCAACAGATGCAAGAACTTTCGAACAACCAACAGCAGCAGCAGATCGTATCAAAGTACCCATGTTACCAGAGTCTCAGATATTATCAAGAATAATAGTTAAAGGAATTGACTTAGTCTGAGTAACAA
>NW_026394889.1:0-803 GCF_001194135.2 Octopus bimaculoides | reverse complement strand
CCCACACGGTGTCTTTTACAAAGAATACATGTATAGATAGATATATTTCTATCTATCTATCTATCTATCTAACTTTACACACACACACACACACACACACGCACACATCATAACAGTATTCTCAACCAGTAAAAGGCTATATATTTTTTACTGAGATTTTAAACCCCTCTGTAGAATCAAAGTCAATTATCTATCTATCTATCTATCTATCTATCTATCTATCTATCTATCTATCTATCTGTTTGTATATACTTGTGTGTGTATATATAAGTATGCACGTACACACACATGCATTTTCAAAGAGGGAAATATCGCAGTACATATGTATATACGTATGTGGTGTATAAATATGAATAGATGTGACTGATTGTAAACATATGTATGTACATCTTTGTTCATGTACAATAAGAGACGTTTGGACACGCGCGCACACACACACACACATATACACACACAAACACACGTGTGTGTGTTTGTGTCTACATATATCCACAGTAATATGTTATTTATATTAGTCTAATATTTTGTGTGGTTTGTTTTTATGTGCAGCTGTTCTTATCTTTCTTGTTTTCAAAGCAACATAACACACTGACATATACCATCTCACATACACATACATATATGCGTGTGTATGCATATATATACATACACACACACACATATATATATCATTAAACCCAATATATATATATATTTGTATACATACATACACACACATATATGTACATATATATATGTGTGTGTATGTGTATTTCTATATATATTTATACGTATACATATATATAAAGATAGCAATCTTCGCA
>NW_026394888.1:0-550 GCF_001194135.2 Octopus bimaculoides | reverse complement strand
ATATATATATATATATATATGTGTGTGTGTATGTATGTATGTATGTATATTAAAATTATAATAAGGGTGTTGAATTTTTGGGGGAAGGGGTAACTTGATTACATCAACCTCCAGTACTCAATTGGTTCTTAATTTATCGTTTATCGACCTCGAAAAGATGAAAGACAAAGTCGACCTCGGCGGAATTTGAACTCAGAACGCAGCGGCAGACGAAATACCGCTAAGCATTTCGCCCGGCGTGCTAACGATTCTGCCAGCTCGCCGCGTAAGCCACGCATATACTGTGATTCCCGTTGAAGGGTCGCTGATATGAAATAAAGTATCAAAACATACGATATGAAAATTGATAGCTCAAACTGTAACCACTGCGTTTGTTGAGTATACTAAACAAATTGGCCGCTTATTTCTCTGCGATTGGCCAAAGTGGTGGAGATAAGTCTGATGAGAACATAATTAGGATCGAAAATCGATTAAGTCTGTTCATCTCTTTTTCAACCTATAGAGAAATAGTTGAATTTACCCTGTTTATATATGTTATGTATTCATATAC
>NW_026394887.1:0-533 GCF_001194135.2 Octopus bimaculoides | reverse complement strand
TTATTATTATTATTATTATTATTATTATTATTATTATCATTAATCTATTTACCCTTTTTTTTCAGTTCGGCATCAAAGAAAACGATGTGCTCCTGGGCTTTGCAGGTTCCCCATTGCCAGCGAGATACGTGCGGTTGCTGTAGTAGTACTTCAAAGAAAGGCAACTGGTTATTGTTTTCCTACTCTATAACAAATTACATGCCATTCATAAGAGTTCGTATAATCCAGTAGAGGTCAAAGGTCAGGTGTTGCCCCTAACTAAGCCACGGGGCTCATTATTGCAATATTTCAAGTATTCTATACAAGTAGAAATGCTGGCCATTAATTAGAGTTTCCAGAAATGCAGGAAGCATTCTCGTTTTATTATAAATATAAATGCATATATGCATGTATGGCGTATGTCGATATATACACACACAAACACACACATGTATAACTTCCTACAGTTAAATATACATTTAACTGTAAGAGAGAGAAAGAGAGACAGAGAGACAGCGAGAAAGAGAGGAATAGAGACCTATATACATACAAGT
>NW_026394886.1:0-685 GCF_001194135.2 Octopus bimaculoides | reverse complement strand
ATATATATATATACATATACACATATATATAACATACATGTACATAAATTTGTATAAGCCACTGATGTTGAATAAAGTGTTAACCGCTTATGGTAAGCATATTAGTAGCTCTAATGCTTGGTTTGTTGAGTATATGAACAGTCTGGCTGCTTATTTATGTGGGATTGGAAACAATTGTTGAAGACACCACAGATAAGAATTGAAGAAGGTTCGAAAATCGATTGAGACAGTTCAGCATTTCTTTCAATCCATAAAGTAAGAAATTTGCCACGTTTATATATATACATACATATATTACTTACGTTTTTATATATCACTGTATCGACTAGCCTATCAGATGTTGTTTTAAAGCGTTGCCTACTGTGCTTTGTATATCTCAAACGAGGTCACGGTGTTTGCTGGGCGAGCAGACTAACATTATGTGACCCAACAGTATTGAACTGAAAAGAAATGGAATTTTGGAAAACTGTTGAACTGGCAAAGGCTTCCCTTACAGAACCAAGGAGAAATATTGGTTGGCAAAACTGTCTGCCCGACTAAATATTTGTTTCAATATTATATCTTTCCTCGAAGGTTTAGAAGGATATCGTTACGCGCATGTTACATATGAATGTGTATATACATACAAATGTATGTATATATTTGCTTCCCAACCACATGGTTCCGTGTTCAGTCCCACTGCATT
>NW_026394885.1:0-357 GCF_001194135.2 Octopus bimaculoides | reverse complement strand
ATATATATACATACATATACATATATGTATGTGAACATATATGTGCGTGTATATGTGTGTGTGTATATATATACATATATATATAAGTACATATGTATGTATATGCTAAAACATGTGCGTATATATATATGTGTGTGTGTGTGCGCGTGTGTATGTATATATATATATATATATATATACGTATGTATATGTGTGTGTATATATATGCTTATGTATTTATTCCTGTACTTTGTGAGTATATATAAATTTATAAATGTATATTCATATACGTGCATATATGTGTCCATACACACACATATATACTCACATAAATATATACAGTAGTTCTGAGTGGATACCTTCAGTAGATATTCATTA
>NW_026394884.1:25323-26053 GCF_001194135.2 Octopus bimaculoides | reverse complement strand
GTGTTGCCATCCGGTTTCACCTGTCCTCAGTCAAATCGTCCAACCCATGCGGACGTTAAACGATGATGATGATGATGATGATGATGATATACATGCATACATATATATATAAACATATTTACATATATATATATATATATATATATACATACAATGTTAATTCTGATATCGAAAAGGTATATATACATATATATACATACATATATACACACACACACACACACACACACACACACATATATATGTATAAATTTAGTAAATGGAGTAAAATGCATATGTTAAATGATTACAAATTATACCTTCCATAGGAATAGGTGACAATGATAAGGATGTAATCTTCTCTTCAGGGAAATACATAGGAACCAGCTTAACTGTAAGACATTTTAACCGAATATGATAACTGTAGTTAGAGAAGATTGCTACGTAATTTATTTGAAAAAGCCATTGGAGGTTGGAACGCTACTTGACAGTATGTTGGGCAAGAAGGGAAGAAAAGAAGTAAAAAAGGAAATTTAGAGTATAGAATTGGGAGATAATAAAATGATTTAAATCCGACAAAAATTGGAGAGGAATGTTTTATTTATAATGGGACCGTAAAGGGGAATTAATCATGTATTTATACAAGCAGTGTTGATATAAATGTGTATAATCATATATATATACATATATATACACACATACACCCATACATACATCAATACATTTGCATATATATATATATATATATATA
>NW_026394884.1:23907-24893 GCF_001194135.2 Octopus bimaculoides | reverse complement strand
ATGTGTGTGTATATCATCATCATCATCATCATCATCGTTTAACGTCCGCTTTCCATGCTAGCATGGGTTGGATGATTTGACTGAGGACTGGTGAAACCGGATGGCAACACCAGGCTCCAATCTGATTTGGCAGAGTTTCTACAGCTGGATGCCCTTCCTAACGCCAACCACTCAGAGAGTGTAGTGGGTGCTTTTACGTGTCACCCACATGGAAGCCAGTCAAGCGGTACTGGCAACGGCCATGCTCAAAATGGTGTATATTATGTGCCCCCCGCACAAGAGCCAGTCCAGGTGCACTGGCAACGATCTCGCTCGAAAATCCTTACACATATCACGGGCACAAGTGCCAGAAAGGCAACGCTGGGCATGGGTGCTATCCCAATTTCGCTTTCGCTTGCCCCAATAAGATCTCACAAGCTGAGTTTCGTGTCCAATGAAAGAGACGACGTTGGCATGGATGCCAGTCGTCGAATTCAGTTCGATTTCACTTGCCTCAACAAGTCTTCACAAGCGGAGGTTAGTGTCCAATGTAGGAAAGGTACGCGTAGGTGGGCTTGCTACACCCCTGGCAGAGGCCTTGGATTTAGGTCTCACTTGGCTTGCCAGGTGTTCTCATGCACAGCACATTTCCAAAGGTCTCGGTCAGACGTCATCGCCTCGGTGAGGCCCAATGTTTGAAGGTCTTGCTTCACCACCTCAGCCCAGGTCTTCCTGGGCCTACCTCTTCCACGGGTTCCCTCAGCTGTTAGGGTGTGGCACTTTTTCACGCAGCTATCCTCGTCCATTCTCACCACATGTCCATACCAGCGCAATCGCCTCTCTTGCACACCACAACTGATGCCTCTTATGTTCAGCTTTTCTCTCAAGATACTTACACTCTGCCGGGTATGCACACCGACATTACACATCCAGCGGATCATACTGGCTTCATTCCATGCGACCTTATGCATGTCCTCAGCAGTCACAGCCCATGTTTCACTGCCATG
>NW_026394884.1:21781-23262 GCF_001194135.2 Octopus bimaculoides | reverse complement strand
AAGAGAAGATTACATCCTTATCAACATCACCTATTCCTATGGAAGATATAATTTGTAATCTTCAAAACATATGTTGGAAATAAAAGAATTCATTTAGCATATGCGTTTTACTCCATTTACTAAACTTATATATTTACTCAAGTACCCAAAATAACAAGGAGTTTCTACCTCATAAACAGGAGTTACACCGCAGTCATTTTGTGATCTTTGCTACCCTGGTATTTATTAACCAATTTATTTTGTCTGAGTTAATTATTAACTTAGAGAAAATAAATACATATAATAATTATATATATATATATAAAATACAAAATGGGACAAGAACGCAAAACATCCAGACAGTTATGTGATGCAAAAACGGGACAACAAAACCTCCAGATAGACGATACAAAGAAAACAAGGACGGGTCATTCGGAATTTTTCTATCCTCAGTTGAGTTCCAGATTATCTTTGCAATTTTGGCTGGTTATACTCGAGATTGCTCCAATCTGGCCAGCCCTAAGGAAAAACTAAGCTAAGAGCATTAGATTCCTTGGAAGAAAGCAGCGAATGTATACAAAAACAAGGATGGGAGAAAATACAGAGAACGTTACAGAAATGCAAATAAGAGGACATAACAACAGGTGCCTTTTGACTAAGAATGAATTAAATTAAGCTGGCGTGTGTGGAAGTAAAGCCTTACGGCAGGGATACATGATTTCACAGGCACAGGGAGGAATATAGATGTTGCACGGATGATGGCCGAATCAAGAAAGAATGGTCAGGCTTGGCTGAACACTGGTCACGTGGGGAGAGAAGAGATAGAGGTAGAGGCAGAGGGACAGAAGAAATAAGAAAGGGCAAGAAAAAATGACAGGGATACAGTGAAGTGAAAAGAGGAGGAAAGTGAGCATGAAGAGAAGACAAGGAAATGTGAGCAAGGGGGAATGAGAGAATGAAGAGTGGAATGAACGAAGTAAGCGTGAAAGGGCTGATAGAGAAGGAAGGAAAGAATAAAAGAATAGAGTCGTAGAAGATTTAGATAAATATATGTTTACATATAAGATACCAAAGTGTACGTACGATGCTATACATACATACATACATATATATATATATATATATATATATATATAAAATACAAAATGGGACAAGAACGCAAAACATCCAGACAGTTAGGTGATACAAAAAAGGGACAACAAACCCTCCAGATACACAATACAAAGAAAACAAGGATGGGTCATTCGGAGTTTTCTTTCCTCAGCCGAGTTCCAGATTATCTTTGCAATTTCGGCTGGTTATACTCGAGATTGCTCCAATCTGGCCAGCCCCAAGGAAAAACTAAGCTGAGAGCATTAGATTCCTTGGAAGAAGGCAGTGAATGTATACGAAAACAATGATGGGAAAAAAAAAAACAAAGAATATTACACAAATACAAATAACAGGACATGACATAAACACACGCACACACACATACACACACACACACACACACACACACA
>NW_026394884.1:20183-21434 GCF_001194135.2 Octopus bimaculoides | reverse complement strand
ATATATATATATATATATACGTACATATATATATTCATCATCATCATCATCATCATCGTTTAATGTCTGCTTTCTATGGTGGCATGGGTTGGACGATTTGACTGAGGACTGGCAAACCAGATGTCTGCACCAGGCTCCAGTCTGATCTGGCAGAGTTTCTACAGCTGGATGCTCTTCCTAACGCCAACCACTCTGAGATTGTAGTTGGTGCTTTTACATGCCACCAGTATGACGGCCAGTGTTTTTTACATGGCACCTGCACAGAAGCTTGCTCAAATGTTTTTCACGTACCACCGGCATAAGTGCCAGTAAGGTGATGCTGGTAATGATCACACTCGAATGGTGCTTTTCACGTGCCACCGGCACGGAAGCCAGTCAGCTGCCCTGGCAACAATCACACTCGGATGGTGCTCTTAGTGCTTCACCAGCATGGATGCCAGACATCGAATTTGATTTCGATTTCAATTGCCTCAACAGGTCTTCGCAAGCAGAGTTTAGTGTCCAATGAAGGAAAGGTACGTATAAGTGGGCTGGTTACACCCCTGGTATAAACCACGGGTTATGGTCTCACTTGAGTTTCCGGGTCTTCTCAAGCACCGCATATTTCCAAAGGTCTCGGTCACTAGTTATTGCCTTGGTGAGGCGTAATTTTCAAAGGTCGTGCTTCACCTCCTCATCCCAGATCTTTCTGGGTCTACCTCTTCCACAGGTTCCCTCAACCACTAGAGTGTGGCACTTTTTCAGACAGCTGTCCTCATCCATTCTTACCACATGCTCATTTCAGCGCACGCCACATGACCATACCCTCCCCTTACTTAGCGGTCTATAGCTCTTTTGTCTTAATAACGGTGAACCACACAGTAATTTCCCTTTGTTTAACGGTCATTTTTCATAGGTATTTTCAATTGCCAGATAACTGAAGAGGTGGCGGCGTGGGTTCCCACCCCAGCATCCGAAACTCGGAGTTGTATCATGGCTACTGAATAAGTGTCACATTTTTACAGATAAATTCCTGTATTTACATAATATCGAGGTCTCTTTCTTTCTTTTGTTGTCTTTTCTATCAATATATATAAATTTTGTTAGTGAACAGGTCACGGTCTCAAAGCGACGAAAATATTTTGACAAATTAAATTTAAATGTTGAAGTGAATCTGACGGCTTTTGTGTGTTATTTTAAATGGCTTATAAACACCTTCCACGCTGCAATTGTTTTCATTCCAGCACACGATCTCAAATCAGGTCACTTGCT
>NW_026394884.1:19105-19842 GCF_001194135.2 Octopus bimaculoides | reverse complement strand
ATATATATACATCTATATACATATATATATATATATATATAAAGGGTCGTTTTTTTATGTTACTTGTCTTGTTTTCCATTTGTTATTCTTGTTCTTTACACACCCATTATTTTCGTATTTCATGTGACTTACATTTTGTGACGTCCTGTACCCATAAAAGCATACCTATATATATATACATATGTATGTACATATGTGTCTGTATATATGCATATATATATATATTATGTATATTATACACACACACACACACACACACACATATATATATATACATTAATATATATATACACATATGTATATACATACATATAAATGGATGTGTGTATTTTTCCCTTGTTTACAATTAACACAGAAAAAATTAACAAACAGTTACCAGGGCAGCAAAAAATCACACAAGTAATAAGGATGTAACACAGAACTCCAGCAGTCTGGTTCCCTCCTCGTTGCGGGAACCGAAGCCATAGCCTCCATGTATGCCATGAAAGCCTCCAGCACGACGTCCGACATGACCATTGAAGTCACCAGCCACAAAGAGAAGGTCCCTGTCACTTGTCGACGAGGTAGTTTGCAAGAGGGTGTCATAGAATTGGTCTTTCAGACCATCCGGTAGCCCCGATTGAGGGGCATAGGCTGAGATGACAGTAGCTAATCTATGATGAAGCACTAGTCTAATCGTAAGTACTCTGTCACATACTCTAACTACCTCGATTACTTTATCAACCCATTTCTCTGCT
>NW_026394884.1:14371-17001 GCF_001194135.2 Octopus bimaculoides | reverse complement strand
GGTGTGATGTACAGATTTAAAAATTGAAAAAAAGTTGTCAGAATTTTGGAATAACTTCTATCATTTATTTCATACATATATTAGCACTTTCGTTTGTCTTTCGAACTTGTCAAATATAGTTCTGTGAAAATACAGAGATCTTACTTATTTATATAAAACAGGTGTTTTTTGGGGGTTTTGTTTATAACAGAACATTGTTTTGTTTTTTTGTTTTTTGGGGGTGAGGCTTTGGAGACAATGGAAGATGTATAAGCAGATAGATAGATAGACAGGCAGATAGAGAGATAGATAGATAGATAGACTGATAGTCAGACAGATAAAGAGATGGATGTGGTAAAAGAGAGAGAGAAGGGCTATTGTATTGAAATGGTCTTTTTAAGGAGTGTAAAAAAAAAATAAATAAAATAAATAAATAAATAAGTAAGGGTAAAAACTTGTTTACTACTTACTCTATTGTTTTCAGAGGGTTTCTAGGGATTGTAAAAGAATGAAGAAAAGAAAGAAGAGAGAAGAAAAAATAGAGAATAATAAATAGAAAATTTTTTTTTAAAAATGTCTATATATATATCATCATCATCATCATCATTTAATGTCTGCTTTCCATGCTAGCATGGGTTGGACGATTTGACTGAGGACTGGCGAAGCGGATGGCTACACCAGACTCCAATCTGATCTGGCAGAGTTTCTACAGCTGGATGCCCTTTCTAACACCAACCACTCCAAGAGTGTAGTGGGTGCTTTTTACATACCACCTGCATAAGAGTCAGCTAATGTTTTGTTCACGTGCCACCGGCGCGAAGCTGGAAACGATCGTGCTCAAATGGTGCTTTTTACGTGCCACCGGCGTGGGAGCAAGAGCGCTGCACTCGCAGTGATCCCGCTCAGATGGTGCTGTTAGCACTCCACTGGCACGGGTGCCAGTCATTGAATTTGGTTCAGTTTCGATCTCACTTGCCCCAACAGGTCTTCGCAAGCTGAGTTTAGTGTCCAATGAGGGAAGGTTGGCATCAGTGCCAGTCATCAAATTTGGTGCAATTTCAATTTTGATTCGATTATAATTACCTCAATAGGTCTTCGCAAGAAGGGTTTTGTGTCTAAAGAAGGAAAGGTATGCATAGGTGGGCTGGCTCCACCCCTGGTAAAGGCCACGGGTTATGGTCTCACTTGTCTTGCCGCGTTTTCTCACGCACAATATATTTCCACAGGTCTCAGTCACTAGTCATTGCCTCGGTGAGGCCTAATGTTTGAAGGTTGTGCTTCACCACCTCATCCCAGGTCTTCCTGGGTCTACCTCTTCCACAGGTACCATCAACTGCTAGGCTGTGGCACTTTTTCACACAGCTATCCTCATCCATTCTCGCCAAGTGACAATACCAGCACAGCCGTCTCTCTTGCACACCACAACTGATGCTTTTTAGGTCCAACTTTTCTCTCAAGGTACTTACACTCTGTCGAGTATGCACACTGACATTACACATCCATCGAAGCATACTAGCTTCATTCCTTGTGAGCTTGCGCATGTCCTCAGCAGTCATGGCCCATGTTTCACTGCCATGTAGCATGGCTGTTCGTACACATGCGTCATACAGTCTGCCTTTTACTCTGAGCGGGAGGCCCATTGTCACTAGCAGAGGTAAGAGCTCTCTGAACTTTGCCCAGGCTATTCTTCTTCTAGCAGCTACACTTTCAGCACACTCTCCCCCACTACTGACTTGGTCACCTAGGTAACGGAAGCTATCAACTACTTGTAGTTTTTCTCCTTGGAATGTGGCGGAAGTTGTTTTCTGCACATTTTCAGTGTTTATTGCTCCTGAGCATCTGCCACATACAAAAACTATCATGCTAGTTAGCCTTCCTTTGATATTGCTGCACCTCTCATGTGTCCATAGCTTACACTGGGTACATCTTATAGAGTTTCTACCTACGCCTTTTCTATAGATTGAGCAGGGCCATCTACCTGAAGGGGTTTGTGGTTTGTTTACCTTTCTACTTATTAGGTTTTAGCTAGGTTGACTCTAAGGTCCTTCAATTCTAATCCTTGCTTCCACACCCGAAACTACTCCTCTAGTTTTGATAGTGACTCAGCAATTAGAGCAAGGTCATCAGCATAGAGGAGCTCCCAGGGGCAACCTGTCTTGAATTCCTGTGTTATTGCCTGGAGGACTATGATAAATAGGAGGGGGCTGAGGACTGAACCTTGGTGGACCCCTACTTCTACCTGGAATTCTTTACTGTACTCGCTGCCAACCGTCACCTTACTGACAGCGTCCCTGTACATGGCTCGCACAGCTCTCACTAACCATTCTTCTATTCCTAGTTTCCTCATTGACCACCAGATAAGGGATTGGGAGACTTATTACTCGAAGCCTTTGACAAAATAGAGGGGGATATAGCTTCACACGAAGTAAAGAGAATGAATGGGAGAAAGAGAGTCTGCCGAATGTCGACCCAACAGAGGGGCCAGCTATCCTAATTGACAGTACCTTGGTAGATAAAGCAATCAAGAGTATGAACACAGGGAAAGCCCCCTCCTGGTAGAGGTAGGGGTCCACCAAGGTTCAGTCCTCAGCCCCCTCCTATTTATCATAGTCCTCCAAGCGATAACAGAAGAATTCAAGACAGGATGCCCC
>NW_026394884.1:12806-13951 GCF_001194135.2 Octopus bimaculoides | reverse complement strand
AGGTAGAAACTCTATAAGATGCATCCAGTGCAAGCTATGACACATAAGAGGTGCAGCAACATCAAAGGAAGGTTAACTAGGAAGTTAGTTTTTGTATGTAGCAGATGTTCAGGAGCTATAAACACTGTGAATGTGCAGAAAACAACTCCTCCCACATTCCAGGGAGAAAAACTAGACGTAGTTGATAGCTTCCGCTATCTAGGTGACCAAGTTAGTAGTGGGGGAGGGTGCGCTGAAAGTGTAGCTGCTAGAATAAGAATAGCCTGTGCAAAGTTCAGAGAGCTCTTACCTCTGCTGGTGACAAAGGGCCTCTCGCTCAGAGTAAAAGGCAGACTGTATGACACGTGTACAAACAGCCATGCTACATAGCAGTGAAACATGGTCCATGACTGCTGAGGACATGCGTAAGCTCGAAAGGAATGAAGCCAGTATGTTCCGGTGGATGTTTAATGTCAGTGTGCATACTCGACGTAGTGTAAGTACCTTGAGAGGAAAGTTGAACCTAAGAAGCATCAGTTGTGTTGTACAAGAGAGACGATTGCGCTGGTATGGTTCTGTGGCAAGAATGGATGAGGATAGTTGTGTGAAAAAGTGCCACGCCCTAGGGGTTGAGGGAACCTGTGGAAGAGGCAGGCCCAGGAAGACCTGGGATGAGGTGGTGAAGCACGACCTCCGAACATTAGGCCTCACCGAGGCAATGACTAGTGACCGAGACCTTTGGAAATATGCTGTGCGTGAGAAGACCCGGCAAGCCAAGTGAGACCAAAATCCAAGGCCTCTGCCAGGGATGTAGCCAGCCCACTTATGCGTACCTCTCCTTCATTGGACACTGAACCCTGCTTGCGAATACCTGTTGAGGCAAGTGAAATAGAAATCGAACTAAATTCGACGAATGGCTCCCATGCCAACGTCTCCTTCATTGGACACTAAACTCGGCTTGCGAAGACCTGTTGGGGCAAGCGAAAGCGAAATCGTGAGGGCACCACCGTTCGAGCGTGGCATTTGTGCCGGGGTCACATGAAAAGTCATTCAAGTGAGATCGTTGCCAGTGCTGTTGGACTACCTTCTGTGCAGGTGGCACGTAAAAGCACCCACTACACTCTTGGAGTGGTTGGCGTTAGGAAGGCCATACAGCTGTAGAAACT
>NW_026394884.1:7443-8924 GCF_001194135.2 Octopus bimaculoides | reverse complement strand
GGTGAATAGAATATATAGGTAGCATGAATTTAGGAAGCTTAGAAAATGAATAAGTATGAATTTAAGACAAAAACTGAATTCAATTGAATTTCATGGAGAGAAACAAGATAAATAATAGAGGGCAGACTAAAGCGCGAAAGGTATGAGATGTTGAGGCCGCAAATAAATAAAAATCTCTATCTTATCTGCATCTTGGAGACTTCGTCGTAGTATGTCAGCGGAGAAGAGATTGAGATAATGAGATAATTTAGAATGGATTTCTCATTTATATATACCCAGAACCTGGAAAAAAAAAATTATATATATATATATACATACATATGGTTGCATATATATATGTGGGTGTACATGCATGTGTTTCACACGAGTGTTAGTGAGCATATAGCATGTGCGTATTTTCAGATGTGTATTTGAATATAACTGTGCGCATAGGGGTATGTGCACATGTGTATGCGTGTGTGCGTGCGCGTGTGTGTGGATATGTATACTTGTACATGCATGGTTGCATATGTATGTGCATCTATTGGTGTATGTGTGGGTGTGCATGTATGTATTTCATGCAAGTGTGAGTGAGCATATGCATATAGGCACATGTACGTTGGTGTGCATGTGTATGTATGCTGTGAGGATTTTTATTTCTTTACTTTTTACTTCCTCCCCTTCGGTTTTTTCCCTTTATTTAACAGACATTCTAATAGCTCTTTTGTCTTAATAACGTTCAATTGCATAGTAATTTTCCTTTGTTTAATGGTCATTTTCATAGCATATTTTGATAACTGAAGAGGTGCCGGAGCAGGTTTCTGCCCCGACATCCAAAACTCAGAGTCTTATTATGGCAACCGTATAATTGTCACATATTATATTACAGATAAATTCTTCTATTTACATAATATCGAGGTCTCTTTCTTTCTTTTGTTGTCTTACCATTGCCGGTATCTCATATTTTGCTCTGATTCATACACCTTACCACAGAGTTCACTATTCTGTCCGTATCATTACAATGTCGTCATATTTAGTTTTTTCCCCCTCGTGTCTAGACATAATCACTCTATGACTACAATTTCTCTCAAACTGTGATGGCCTAACCCTCAACCCTCTGCTTTACTCTTCTTCTCCCTCTTTCATTTACTTCCTGCTCACCATCTATAAACTAACGCAAGCACTCAGTCTTTCACTTGCTCCTAGAATTTTGCTGAATATACACATGAAACTCAGTGACATGACCAGCAGATAAATTTGATTTGCCTTTTGTTTCAGCCTCGCCGGTATCTCATATTTTGCTCTGATTCATACACCTTATCACAGAGTTCACTTTTCTGTCCGTATCATTACAATGTCGTCATATTTTGTATTTTCCCCCTCGTGTCTGGACATAATCACTCTATGCTTCTATGACTACCATTTCTCTCAAACTGTGATGGCCTAACCCTCAACTCTCTGCTTTACTCTGTCTCTCTTGATCCCGGTGCACCCGCCCTCCC
>NW_026394884.1:6276-7255 GCF_001194135.2 Octopus bimaculoides | reverse complement strand
TGTAAGTCCCTGGCTATCTCCCATGAACACTTCTAAAGGCTTCACGACCCCCCACCTATTTAGGGTTTATCTCCTATGTAAGGTTGCGATCATATGGTGCAAAATATCGTGTAGTGGATGCAGGCTAAAATGAATGCTACTGATTGTTTATGAATTCTGCAAAATGCAAGCTCTCTTTTCAGGTACATGATGCATCTGTTCCCCGCCCCAGGGTCCCACGGGCCCATACCTCCCACACCCTCAGGGCACTCTCAATGTCAGCACACTGAAAGGTAGGTCTGGTGAGATTGTTGAGATGCTTGAACGGAGACATATCGATATCTGCTGCCTCCAAGAAGTAAAGTGGAGAGGAGGTTCCGCTAGATTCCTCACAGGCAAAAAACACAGGTACAAGATTTTCTGGGCAGGGAATTCAGACGGGGTCAGGGCCGTGGGTATACTTCTTGCAGAGAGATGGGTGGATAAGGTAATCGAGGTAGATAGAATATCCGACAGAATACTTAAGGTTAGATTAGTCCATCACCATGGGTTAGCAACCATTATCTCGGCCTATGCTCCTCAGCCTGGGCTACCTGACGGACAGAAAGACCAATTTTATGACACCCTCCTGCAGATTACCTCATCGAGATATGAGAGGGACTTTCTCTTTGTGGCTGGTGATTTCAATGGTCATGTTGGACAACATTCAGGGGGCTTCTATGGCGGACATGGAGGCTATGGTTTTGGTTCCCGCAATGAGGAGGGAACCAGGCTGCTGGAGTTCTGTGACGCAAATGACCTTATGGTTTGCAATACTAACTTCAGGAAACCTGCCAGTCACCTAGTCACCTACTGTTCTGGCAGACACTCTTGCCAAATTGACTACATCCTCACCAGAAAAAGGGAAAGATGGCTGCTTATAAATGCCAAAACATTCCCTGGCGAAGAATGCACTCCACAACATAGACTAGTAGTTAGTGACTT
The DNA here is from genome assembly GCF_001194135.2 of Octopus bimaculoides. Classification (NCBI taxonomy): domain Eukaryota; kingdom Metazoa; phylum Mollusca; class Cephalopoda; order Octopoda; family Octopodidae; genus Octopus; species Octopus bimaculoides. Next base: position 6,292 of record NW_026394884.1, on the reverse strand, counting down.
CAGGATTAGGGCCAAG
>NW_026394884.1:1667-3787 GCF_001194135.2 Octopus bimaculoides | reverse complement strand
CAACACTGCTTGTATAAATACAAGATTAACTTCCCTTTACGGTCCCATTATAAATAAAACATTCCTCTCCAATTTTTATCGGATTTAAATCATCTTATTATCTCCCAATTCTATACTCTAAATTTCCTTTTCTCCTTTTTTTCCCTTCTTGCCAAACATACTGTCTAGTAGCATTCCAACCTCCAACGGCTTTTTCAAATAAATTACGTAGCAATCTTCTCCAACTACAGTTATCATATTCGGTTAAAATGTCTTACGGTTAAGCTGGTTCCTATGTATCTCCCTGAAGAGAAGATTACATACTTATCAACATCACCTATTCCTATGGAAGATATAATTTGTAATCTTCAAAACATATGTTGGAAATAAAAGAATTCATTTAGCATATGCGTTTTACTCCATTTACTAAATTTATATACATAAATATATATATTTATATACACACATATATATACATATATATCTATACACACATCCCCGAGGCAATGACTTGTGACCGAGACCTTTGGAAATATACTTTGCGTGAGAAGACCCGGCAAGCCAAGTGAGACCAAAATCCAAGGCCTCTGCCAGAGATGTAGCCAGCCCACTTACGCGTAACATTCCTTCATTGAACACTAAACTCCGCTTGCAAAGACTTGTTGAGGCAAGTGAAATCAAAATCGATCTAAATTTGTAGACTGGCATCCATGCCAACATCTCTTCATTAAGCACTAAACTCGTCTTGTGAAGACCTGTTGGGGCAAGCGAAAGCGAAATCATGATGGCACCTGTACCAGTAGATCACTAAGAGCATCGTCCGAGCGTGATAGTTGCCAGAGCACCTGCTGTCTGGCTTTCATGCCGGTGGCACTTAAATAGTACCATTTGAGCGTGATCGTTACCAACGTCACCTTCCTGGCACGTGAAAAGACATTCGAGTGAGTTCGTTACCAGTACCGCTGGACTGACTCCTGTGCAGGTAGCACGTAAATACACCATTTCGAGCCTGGCTGTTGCCAGTACCTCCTGACTGGCCTTCGTTCTGGTGGCATGTAAAAGCATCCACTACACTCTTGGAGTGGTTGGCGTTAGGAAGGGCATCCAGTTGTAGAAACTCTGCCAAATTAGATTGGAGCCTGGTGTAGCCATCTGGTTCACCAGTCCTCTCCGTCAAATCGTCCAACCCATGCTAGCATTGAAAGCAGACGTTAAACGATGATGATGATATATGTATGTATGTATAGATATGTATATATATGTGTGTATATATATATATATATATATATATATATGTATAGAAATATATATATATATTTATATATATATGTATAGAAATGTATATATATATATATATATATATATATATATATATATATATATATATATATATATATATATATATATATATATATATATATACATATATATATGTATGTATGTATAGAAACGTATATATATGTCATGCCTTTATTTTCCCCCACACGTTTTGTAATTTTCCTTCCCACGTCTAATTTTCTCATCACGCTTGTATTTTTTTTCCACCACACCTTTTGTAATTCTCCTTCCCACATCTAATTTTCTCCTCACGTGTTTGTTTCTTTTCTCTCTCTCGTCTCATCATGCCTGACTACAAATCTTTCCAACTCACTCTCCACAACCGCCTAAAACTATACCTCCGCACACTTCCCTCTCAATACTTTCAACCTACTATCCAACTCTCCTTACTCATATTCAAGAAAACTTGTTTTATTAATCACATTATGTTTCTCAGTCGCTGCTTACATCACTGCCTCATCCCTAAAGGTTTCCGCCTCCATTTCCACCCCACTCACCACTCTTCTGCCACCATCCTACCCATACTCTGCACCACATCCTACCGCCTTATGCGGGCCACCATTCGCTCCAATCTCTCTAAAATCCATACTATCAACTGCCTTCTTCCTCCAGCCTTTTCCATCTTTTTCTCCTCTCTGTCACCCTCCCATGCTCACAACACATTGCCCTTTATCATTCAACTAAATCATCTCTTTCATGCATTTCTTACCGACACTAAGCTTCGCAAACTTCACTCACTCCTCCATTCCTTCACACCCGATGCCACTACCCCAACCCCTCCACCACCCTTCTCGCTCCCTGAT
>NW_026394884.1:0-671 GCF_001194135.2 Octopus bimaculoides | reverse complement strand
TGGCCACCCCATCGTCTCTGCCTGTAACTGCCCCACCGAGCTTATCTCAAAATACCTGGACCGTGTCCTTGCCCCCCTAGTGGCTTCTCTCCCTTCTCACATTCATGACACCAACCACGCGCTTCGTTTATTCAACTCTTTCTCCTTCCCTCCTGGCTCTTCTAAGCTTCTTTTCACCCCTGACATCCAGAGCCTCTATATGGTGATCCCTCACGATGAGAGGCTGCGTGCACTTAAATATTTCCTCGACCTATGCCCCAACCCACAACCCGACACCTCCACACTCATTCGTCTGGCCGAACTTGTCCTCTCTCTTAACTGCTTCTCATTCGTGGGTGATTTCTACCAGCAGATCTTGGGAGTGGCCATCGGAACGAGAATTGACCCCAACTATGCGAACCTGTTCGTTGGCTATGTTGAGGCCCAAATATTCTCAAGTTTCATTGGTCCTACTCCCGAACTATACGGTCGTTATATTGACAACTATATTGGTGCCACCTCACTCTCCCGCGAACATCTTGACTCGTTCCTCTCTTTTGTCCAATCCTTCCATCCTGCCCTCCACTTCTCCTGCACTATCTCTGACACCTCTGTCCATTTTCTTGAGATTTCGGTCAGCATCCATCACTTCACTCTTAGCACCTCCATCCACTACAAACACACAGACTCAC
>NW_026394883.1:3714-4475 GCF_001194135.2 Octopus bimaculoides | reverse complement strand
TGTGTGTGTGTGTGTGTGTGTGTGTGTGTGTGTGTGTGTGCGTGTACAGAAAGAGATAAAGGTCCATGCCCTTCGCTTCCTCTTTTTAATTCAGAATAAATTCTGACCGGTTTCGTACTTCGTAGCAAGTCTGTGGGGAAAGATGTTTTGTTTTCGTTATCAGGCTCTGAATCTTGAGGCGGTTTGGCAGATGTGTACGTATGTGTGTGTGTATGTGTGCGTGTATGTGTGTGTATGCATGTATATATATGTATGTGTATGTATGTGTGTACATATGTGTGTTTGTATGCGTGTATTTATGCATGTATATGTGTATGTGCATGTATGTGTGTATGTGTGTATGGATGCATGCATGTGTATGTGTGTTTGTATGCATGTATGTGTGTATCTGTGTATGTATTCATGCATGTATGTATGCCTTTTATCTTTTCAGGCATTAAACTGTTTCGGTCATTAGACTGTGGCCATGCTGGGGCATCGCCTTGTAGAATTTTAGTCAAACGAATCGACTCCGGTACTTCTTTTTAAGCTTTATACTTATTTTATCGAAACTTTTGCCGAACCGCAAAGTTACCAGCACGTAAACACACTAACACCAGTTGTCAAGGTTGTGGGGGACAAACACACAAATACACACACACACAGATATGTATAAATATAAATATATATACATATATATATACATATATACATACATACCCGTCTTCGTCTGTATTTTATATAGAGATTCTCACTATATATATATATATATATATATATAT
>NW_026394883.1:0-679 GCF_001194135.2 Octopus bimaculoides | reverse complement strand
AACAGCAGCAGTAAACAGCGTTGCCTACATTCTTGGTGAAGTGTTCTTTTCATTTCTTCCTTCACAACACCGACACGACATCAACGCCACCACACAGCATCCACCGACAGCACCACCACCGCCACCACCACCACCACTGCCACCACAACCACCGCCACCACTACCAATACTACCAAACGACAACAACAATAAATGAATGAATGAATGAATGGTTTACCTACATAACATGGAGAGACCGTGGAAGGCGACTCTTTTAATATCCCAGCCGAACCTCCATCCAGCTTCTTCTTCTCGTTGAGTCTCTTTTCCAACCAACAACTAGTGTCACCTGCTAGCATTCTTCCACTTTATCTCTCACACATTCCCTCTCACTCTCTCTCTCTCTCTCACTCTCTCTCTCCCCCCTCTCTCTCTCTCTCTCTCTCATCTTCTGTCTTGATCAGAGCTGTCTATCTATTTTTCTCTCCTCCCCCACCTCCCTCACTATCTATCTATCTATCTGTCTGTCCTTCTGAATGTCCGTTCATCTCTGCATCTCTTTATCCGTTCATATATCTCTTTGTCTATACTACACCTTTCTATCTTTCTATCGAGCCTCTCTATACGTTTATCAATCCATCACCTCTCTGTGTATATCTATATGTGTGTGTAAGCGTGTATGTGTAAATTAATGCCTATA
>NW_026394882.1:0-268 GCF_001194135.2 Octopus bimaculoides | reverse complement strand
ATCTATCTATATCTCTCTATCCATCTCTATCTCTATAACTATTTATCGCTATGTATCTATCTGTCTATATCTTATCTATCTCTCTATCTACATCTATCTTATTGTCTAACTAGCTAGCTCTATATATATCTCACTCACTCTATTGTTTTCACTTTCATTTTTCAGACGTTATTGTTTTCACTGTAAGTTTTCAATCGCTATTTACAAACAACAACGAGAAATTACTGACAGAAAGAAGTTCACAATTACTGATGAAAGTAATTTCATA
>NW_026394881.1:0-234 GCF_001194135.2 Octopus bimaculoides | reverse complement strand
CAACAGGTTCCATATTTTGGGGTTATTTGTCATCAGTGTTGTTTGTTAATTTGTTATTACTGAATGGATTCCACTAAATCTCAGCTTTGTTGTCAACCAAATGAGTCTGGGAAAGGTAGTGAGCTGACAGAGCCATTAGTGCCCTAGGAGAACTGCTTGCCAGCATTTCATCCATCTCTACATTCTTAGTTCAAATTCTGCCAAGGTCAACTTAGCCTTTCATCATTTCAGTGC
>NW_026394880.1:0-399 GCF_001194135.2 Octopus bimaculoides | reverse complement strand
ATGTATGAAGCAGCATTGCATGAGAGTGAACGCTTACATATTCATAACTGAATGTGCATGTATATGTGTGTATTTGTGTGTATATATGTATACGTGTGCATGTGTGTGCCTGACCGTTTGTATGTATTCGCCTGAGTAGGAATGGGTTTGTGAATGGATAAATGTCTGTCTGTACGCGCATATGTATGAATGTATATCTATCTGTCTGTCTGTCTGTCTGTCCGTCCGTCCGTCCGTTGTCTGTCTGTCTCTCTGTTTGTTTGGCTGTCTGTCTGTCTGTGTGTCTATCTGTCTGTCTGTCTGTCTGTCTAACTATCTATTTAGGTATCTATCTCTCCCTTCCCCTCTCTCTCACTGTGTGTATATATATATATATATATATATATATATATATATATA
>NW_026394879.1:1343-1578 GCF_001194135.2 Octopus bimaculoides | reverse complement strand
ACATACGTACGTAGGTACGTACGTACATCCATACATACGTATATAGGTACCTATGTACATATATACATACGTACGGAGGTACGTACGTACATCCATACATACGTACGTAGGTACATACGTACATCCATACATGCGTATGTAGGTACGCACGTACATCCATGCATACTTATGTGGGCACTATGTACATATATACATACGTATGTATATACGTACGTACATCCATATATACGTACGT
>NW_026394879.1:1150-1333 GCF_001194135.2 Octopus bimaculoides | reverse complement strand
ATATACGTACGTACATCCATATATACGTACGTAGGTACGTACGTACATCCATACATTACGTATGTAGTTACGTACGTACATCCATTCATTACGTACCAAGGTACGTACATACATGCATACGTACGTTCATCCATACATACTTACGTAGGCACGTACGTAAATCCATACATACGTACGGAAGTA
>NW_026394879.1:654-1140 GCF_001194135.2 Octopus bimaculoides | reverse complement strand
ACATACTTACGTAGGCACGTACGTAAATCCATACATACGTACGGAAGTACGTACTTACATATATACATACGTACGTAGGTAAGTAGGTACGTAGGTACGTACGTACATCAATACATACTTATATAGGTACGTACGTACATATATACATACGTACATAGGTACGTACGTACATCCATAAATTCTTACGTAGGTACGTACGTAGATCCATACGTTTGTACGTACATTTATACATACCTACGTAGGTGCGTACATAGATCCATAGAAACGTACGTAGTTACACACGTACATCTATACATACGTACGTAGGCACGTGCGTACATCCATATATACATACGTAGGTACGTATGTACATCCATACATATGTACGTAGGTACGTACGTACATACATACATACGTAAGTATGTACGTACTTACATACATACATACGGACGTATGTACGCACGTACATTTATACATACGTACGTACGTACATCCATACATACTTAC
>NW_026394879.1:0-583 GCF_001194135.2 Octopus bimaculoides | reverse complement strand
ACGTACGTAGGTACGTACGTACATCCATACATACGTACGTATGTACGTACTATGTATGTACGTACATCCATACATATGTACGTAGGTATGTACGTGCATACATACATACGTACGTAGGTATGTACTTACATACATACATACGTACTATGGACGTACGTACATACATGCATACGTACGTACACACATACGTACGTACTTAGGTACGTACGTACATCCATACATACATATGGAGGTACATACGTACATCCATAAATACGTACGTAGGTATGTACGTACGTACATACTTACATACGTATACAGGTACGTACATACATATATACATACGTACGTAGGTACGTACGTTCATCCATACATACGTACTTAGATACGTACGTACATCCATACAAATGTACGTAGGTACGCACGTACCTCCATTCACACGTATGTAGGTACGTACGTCCATACATGCGTACGTAAGCACGTACGTACATACATACTTATGTAGGCACGTACTTTATCCATACATACGTACGAGAGGGACAGATATATGTATATATACAGATATATATATACATAGAGAGAGAGAGAGAGAGAGAGAGAGAGA
>NW_026394878.1:0-211 GCF_001194135.2 Octopus bimaculoides | reverse complement strand
GTGTTTGTGTGTGTTTGTTTGTGTACATGTGTGTGAATGTATGTACATATATATACATATGTTTACATACATAAATACATACATACATACTTACATACATATAGATATAGACATGTACATACATACACACACGTATATATATGCACACACATATATTATAAGTATATATATATATATATACATATATATATACATACATACATACATACAT
>NW_026394877.1:0-886 GCF_001194135.2 Octopus bimaculoides | reverse complement strand
TTGGCTAAACTGGCAATATGACCATCCCCAAGTACAACATCTGTTTCAACCCGATTTCACATAAAAAATATTGCAAAACAAATATATATTTATATAGGGTGCATAAGATATTTGAGGACAGATTTACGTTTATAAAAAACAGCTATATAATGATAGATAATAACTTTATCAAAAAATGCTATAAGGATAGAAATAAACCTTCTTTTCTATAATGTTTATTCAATAAACCCACCTCCACCTTCAACAACTGCTTCTATATGAGATCTAAATCATTTACATGCTCAAATCAAGTGGTCCTGCTTCATTTTGAACATTACTCTGACTAGGGCAGGTTTCAAAGAATCTTTGGTGTTATGGGCGTGTTCATTGTGCCCTCTCTCAACAATATTCCCCATAATAGTCAAATGGATTGAGATCTGGGGAATTAGAAGGCCAAATGTTAGGGGTTATGTGATCACGAAAATTTTCAGCCATCCATTCCTGTGTTACTAGACCTATGTGTGATAGTGCAGAGTTTTACTGAAACACATATGGCCTTCTATAACATACACTGTCCATCCAGGGCTTAACAGTTATTTCACAGGTACTTTTTAATGGGCTAGTTATGCGAGACTGGTGTCGGCCACAGCTGTGATCTCACTTTACTTGCTGGGTCTTCTTAATCACAGCATATCTCTAAAGGCTGCAGTCTCTTTTCATTGCTTCTGTGAGGCCCAACATTCGAAAGTCATGCTTCACCTCCTCATCCCATGTCTTCCTGGGTCTCCCTCTTCCATGGGTTCCTTCCACTGTTAGGTAGTGACACTTCTTCTCACAGCTATCCTCATCCATTCCAATGCAGTCGTCTCTCTTGCACACCACATCTGATGCTTCTTATGCCCAACTT
>NW_026394876.1:0-339 GCF_001194135.2 Octopus bimaculoides | reverse complement strand
TATATATATATATATTTACATGTGGTTGTGTAGTAAGTAGCTTGCTTACCATCTACATGGTTCTTGGTTCAGTCCCACTGCGTGACACCTTGGGCAAGTGTCTTCTACTATAGCCTCGGGCCGACCAAAGCCTTGTGAGTGGATTTGGTAGACGGAAACTGAAAGAAGCCCGTCGTATATACATGTATGTGTGAGCATATATTTGTGTGTCTGTGTTTGTCCCCCCCCAATATTCGCTTGACAACCGATGGTGGTGTGTTTTCGTCCCCGTTACCTAGCGGTTCGGCAAAAAAGCCCCGATAGAATAAGTACTAGGCTTACAAAGAATAAGTCCTGGGG
>NW_026394875.1:0-259 GCF_001194135.2 Octopus bimaculoides | reverse complement strand
ATGTGTGTATGTCTATGTACATATGTATATATTTGTGTGTTTTTTTATGTGTATGTATACTTATGTATGCATATATGTATATATATGTTCGCATGTATACATGTTTCACTTGTATGTCTTTGTGTTTGCGCATGAATGTATTTTATGTTTTTTGTCTACATGTGTATATACAAGTATTTGTAGGTGTGTATATATGTATACTTTTTTTGTCTGTATATGCATGTTTTTGTGTGTGGATACATTAACACGCACGCATATA
>NW_026394873.1:0-270 GCF_001194135.2 Octopus bimaculoides | reverse complement strand
ATGTATGTATGTATGTATGTATGTATGTGTATAGATATAGATATGTATACGTTTACGTATGCGAATGCACAATCTACTTATGTCTGTGGAATTTATAGCTTTCATTTAGTGTAGATATCTAAACACAGACACATATATTCATACGTGTATAATATGTTTATTTATATGTGTGTATATATATATGTTTATATTTGTATATAATCATATATACATACAAACAATATATATATATACATATATGTATGTATGTATATATATATATATATATAT
>NW_026394872.1:0-223 GCF_001194135.2 Octopus bimaculoides | reverse complement strand
GTGCCTTTTATGTGTCACTGAAGTGGGTACCTTTTACATATCACCAGCACTAACCACAACTACAACTTCACTTGGCTTCATGTGTTTTCTCAAGTACAGAATATCATCAAAGGTCTCAGTCACTAGTCATTGCCTCCATGAGGCCCAACATTTGAAGATCATGCTTCGCTACCTCATCCCATGACTTCCTGGGTCTACCTCTTCCACAGGTTCCCTCCACAGT
>NW_026394871.1:0-592 GCF_001194135.2 Octopus bimaculoides | reverse complement strand
TATATATATACACACACGTGCTTGCGCTCGCACACTCCCACCTCCCCACATACTGCCCTGTTTATTAAAGCTGAAAAGCATAATGTTTGTGATGTATATTTACATTCAAGTCGAATGTTGCCAAGCGGAACGCTATAATAACCGTCTACCGAATAGAATGTTCTTCTGTAATCATAATGAAACGAACTTAGATACAGTTGCTATGTGGGAGGTGAAGGGAGTATGAAGTTATTTGTAAAATCATATGAATTTTGTTTAACGCTAAGTAATCGCCGTCAAAATACGGTTTATAGTCGTAACAGAGAGATAATACCACTTAGCGAATAATTATCAAGGGAAATAACTCTAGAATATAAGATTGAATACTTCCCCTTGAGAAGTGAGGCTTTGAAAATATTTTCTGCTTGATAAATATTGAACAATATTTCAATAAATATTCTCATAAATATACTCGAAAGTCCGGGCAGACACAAATACGCCCACACCCACGCGCGTATTTATATGCCTCTCACTCTGTCTGTTTGTCTGTCTGTCTCTTGCTCTCCATCTCCCTCTCTCTCTCCTCCTCCTCTCTCTCCTCCTCTCTCTCTCT
>NW_026394870.1:283-452 GCF_001194135.2 Octopus bimaculoides | reverse complement strand
ACTTAGCAGATCCCGTAAGCCTGGGTTACATTTTCTGTTCGTGTTCGAGCTAACACAATTTCTGTGTGCCTCACATATTGTGTTAAAGTCTCCTAACAATACTAGCGAATGCGACGTGGCCAGGAACTTGCCCAGGTCACGAAAATATTCACTTTGCGGCCCATAATAT
>NW_026394870.1:0-273 GCF_001194135.2 Octopus bimaculoides | reverse complement strand
ACTTGCCCAGGTCACGAAAATATTCACTTTGCGGCCCATAATATTGGGTGCATAAATAGCAACTAGCCTGATTATCTTGCCACAACTGAATGTCAGGTCAAGAACGACATACCGCTAAGTATTTCGTCCAGTGTGCTAACGATTCTGCCAGCTCGCCGCCTTGACCGAGAAATTAATAATAATGGAGATGTTCTTGCATAGCAAGCGACCTATCTGAGATCGCGTGCTGGAACGAAAACAATTGCAGCGTGGAAGGTGTTTGTAAGCCATTTA
>NW_026394869.1:0-207 GCF_001194135.2 Octopus bimaculoides | reverse complement strand
ATTTTTCTATTATTCAATTGATTTTTAATGATAATTTAATAAACGTTTTTTTTTAAATAGTATAGCTTTAACTATTATACTGGTTAAATATGTACTAATTTTATCTTTATTATTATTTTATCCTTAAACTTCGTTTAAATTGTATTTGAAACGATAATTATGTAAGCTGGTTTTTGTATATAATATACATGTTAGCATATATTATAA
>NW_026394868.1:0-251 GCF_001194135.2 Octopus bimaculoides | reverse complement strand
ACCATACTACATCTTTCGCTACAGCCACTAGACAAATACAAATTGCCGTTCCCTCCCGGCCAATCTTCACAATGGATTCAGCGGATACATAGCAGCAACAATAATAATATCCCTTTCTACTACAGGTTGAAGATTTGAAATTTTGGAGGTGAGACTAGTCTATCACAATGACCTCAGTGCTCAACAAGTACTTATTTCATCGACCCGATGGGATGAAAGGCAAACTTGATCTCGGTGGAATTTGAACGCAA
>NW_026394867.1:0-297 GCF_001194135.2 Octopus bimaculoides | reverse complement strand
CACAAGCCAGTCCAGGGGCACTCGCAACGATCTCGCTCGAAAATCCTACGAACATGCACATATAGGATTTCATATAATTGTATAAACGTGTATGTAAGCATATGGGAATTTAGTATAAATATATGTATACAAGCAAAAGACCCACCCCCTCCACCCAGAAGAAAGAAGATAATGTGCTAATTTTTTCATGAACTTTTCTCTCCTGTTAACCCATCAATGCTGATATGATTATTTCCATTTTGACTAGTGTTATTATTATTCCTGTTGTTGTTATTGTCATTGCTGTTGTTTTTTTGC
>NW_026394866.1:0-382 GCF_001194135.2 Octopus bimaculoides | reverse complement strand
ATATATAAGTATATACACATGTATGTATAACTATCTATCTATCTATCTATTTATATAATAAAGGATAAAATTATTCGTTATTTTTTTAGGTGGTGAGCATGAAAATAAAAACCTTACAGGTAAATTTTCTAAATATTAAATTAATAATTATATACATAATGATAACAAGGGATCGGGAACAAGCCTCTCCACATGCTGAAAATAGATGCCAAATGACACTGAGGTGGTTTTAGCGTCATTTGGTATCTATTTTCAGTGTTTTGAGAGAATTGTAAACATTCAATCCCCACAGAAACTTATTGTAAAAATTGTTCTTTGTCTACCCATGGATTAATTTTCAAGCTCTTTGCTAGATCCAGACAGAGTCATGTTGTTGTTACTC
>NW_026394864.1:0-366 GCF_001194135.2 Octopus bimaculoides | reverse complement strand
GTGTTCCTGCCTTTAGGATTTCAAATCATACACGCCAGCTCAATATGATCCGTTCTCAGTCGAAAGACACCTGTTGTCATATTCTTGTTGTTTGTAATTGTGTACCATGTTCTCCGTATTTTGTCTTTGTTGCCGTACACCTATTCGCTAGCTTCCTTACCAAAAATCTAAAGCTCTTAGCTTAGACTTTTTGGGGCGCAGCCAGATTGGACTGTCTCAATTGTAACTGTCCGAAACAGTAAGGACATCTGGTAACTTGACTGAAGAAAGAAGGTCTCGAATGACCTGTCCTTTTATTCCTCTGTCCTAATTGTTCTTTCTCCTGTCCGCCTTTGTATTGTCTATCTGTCCGAATGTTTTATTACC
>NW_026394863.1:0-211 GCF_001194135.2 Octopus bimaculoides | reverse complement strand
CTACACAATTTCAGTTTCCGTTCACACAATTTCACTTTGTGTCTACCCAATTTCAATTTCCGTCTACCAAGTTTCACTTCCCGTCTACCAAATTTCACTTCCCGTCTACCAAATTTCCCTCCACAGAAGTTCACTTTCCGCCTTTTCAATTTCAATTTCTCTCTACACAATTTCAGTTTCCGTTCACACAATTTCACTTTGTGTCTACCCA
>NW_026394862.1:0-482 GCF_001194135.2 Octopus bimaculoides | reverse complement strand
GATAGATAGATAGATAGATAGATAGATAGATAGATACATAGATATATATAAATATATACATATATATATATATACATAGATAGATACATACATACATACATACATAGACTCATACACACGCACGTACATTGTGTGTGTGTGTGTGCGCGTGTATGTTAGTGTGTGTGTGTGTGCTGCTCTCTTGCTCCGTGTGTAAATATAGAATTAGTTGGAATAGATATGCCTCTATTTATAGACACGAATCTGCAAGTGTATAAGTAGATATGTATGCATGCGTGCATGTATGTATGTATGTATGTATGTATGCATGCATGTATGTATGTATCTATCTATCTATCTATCTGTATGTCTATCTGTCTATCTATCTATCAATCAATCCATCTATCAATCTATCTATCTATCTATATGTCTATTTATCTATCAGTCCATCTATCCATTTATCTGTCCTTCTGTCTTGCTATATATATATATATATATATATA
>NW_026394861.1:0-1117 GCF_001194135.2 Octopus bimaculoides | reverse complement strand
TCTATCTATCTATCTATCTTTGTATGCACCTTCTGTCTGTCCGTTTTACTATCGATTTATATTGCAGAAGTAGTGGTGGTTGTGGTTGTGCTGGTAATAGTAGTAGTCGTGGTATGAGTATTAGTGGTCATTGTTGTTGTTGTCGTCGTCGTTGTTGTCGACGTTGTCATCGTCGTCATCGTCGTCGTCGTCGTCGTCGTCGTAGTAGTAGTAGTAGTAGTAGTAGTAGTAGTATTAGCATCAGCAGCAGTGCTAAATCCTCTGAACATCAGGGTACCATCTGAAATCCAACCTGGGAGAACGTACTCATAGTCAATAACATTATTCCAACATTTGCTGACAAATGCTAGAACTCAATCACAGGTTTGGACATGTACACGGTATATCTAAGACCCATAGTTGCTCGGAGGTTCTCTGCTAATTACAGGTATGGTTTTCATTTAAGTGATGTGACCATAAATGTTCTTGGAAGGATTCTTGTTGAGGGAGACGGTGTGTGTTAGCAGAAATGTTTCACTGATTGGTCACATACCCTCAGCAGCAGGATTCCCACTGAAACTGCCAGAAACTACCTCACAGTCAACCGAATTAGCTTTCATATTACTCTTAGTGGATTCCTCATTATTTTGTCGTCTTAAATCTTACCTAGAGCAGCTGGTCAGTATTTGCTGACTAGTACCAGGACCCAACCACGTGTTTGGGCCTGTACACAGTACATGTAGGGCCTACAGTTGCTAGAAGGTTCCCTGCTAATTACAAGCATGGCTTTCATTTACAGTGTGTGACCATAAGGATTCTTGGACGGATTGTTGTGGAGGGAGATACTGTGAGTAAGCAGACGTTTTTGACTGGTTGGCCACATAACTGCAGCAGCTGTGAGCAAGAAAGTTGCATCAGGTGGAAATCAGCAAGGATAGTAACATCACCAACTGTGCATTGTTGTATTAGGCTCATAATATGATATAAGAGATACACGTATGTTTGACCCGCATACAACACAGAAACACAGCATGCAAAACGTACATGTATACACTTACACGCATTCACACATGCACACTGACACACAGTCACACACACATGGCTAGATGCAGAGATATATATTTGTCTGTGTACGTAT
>NW_026394860.1:0-299 GCF_001194135.2 Octopus bimaculoides | reverse complement strand
ATAATAATAATAATAATAATAATAATAATAATCCTTTCTACTAAGGGCAAAAGGCCTGAAATTTGTTGGAAGGTGACTAGTGGATTACATCAACCCCCAACGTTTCACTTGTAGTTCATTTATTGATCTCGAAAGGATGAAAGGCAAGGTTGACCTCAGCGGAATTTGAACTCAGAACATAAGACGGACGAAATGCCGCTGAGAATTCTGCCCAGTGGGCTAACCATTCTGTCAGCTCACCACCTTAATAAGGATAAATAATAATAATAATAATAATAATAATAATAATAATAATAATA
>NW_026394859.1:0-348 GCF_001194135.2 Octopus bimaculoides | reverse complement strand
ACACACACACACACACACACACACACAAACGCATAGACACGTATATATATTTACCATTTCGTAAAGTAATAAAAATAAAAATACTGAAATAGGGAAACTTTGAGACAGGAAACAATAGAAAGTAAAATTGGAAATGGAATAAATACAAGACACCCTGGAGATGAACATAGACTATCTGCTGCAAATACAGATATGTGTATGTGTATGTGTCCGTGTGTGTGTGAGTGCTCGCGTGTGTGCTTGTGTGTGTGTGTGTCTAAATAAAGTATACGTACGTGTATATGTATGAATATATGTAAATATGTAGGAAAGTATGCATGTAAGTAGGTGTGTGCGTATGTATGTATG
>NW_026394858.1:0-208 GCF_001194135.2 Octopus bimaculoides | reverse complement strand
AAAAATATTATTAAAAATATCAAAATAATAAACATTCCATAATCAACCTTGCGTCTATTATAATATAAATTAACAGGTATATTATATGCAAAAACCAACTTAGCAAATTTTTTTCGTTTAAAATACAATTTGAACAAAGTTTAAGGTTAAAATAATAGAGATAGAATTAGCAGATATTTAAACGATGCAGTAGTTTAAGCTAGACTAT
>NW_026394857.1:0-229 GCF_001194135.2 Octopus bimaculoides | reverse complement strand
GGGGGGGAGACAGACAGACCGAAAGAGAGATGTGCTATATTGAGGAAGAGACGTAACATATAGTCATATACATATGTCTATGTTTTGCTATATGAAATATATTGTCTAATAGCTTACATATATAATACACACATGCATATAGACATATGCAATTTTATACACATACATACAAATATTTATTTATATATAATACATACACACGTATAAATATATATATATGTATGCATAT
>NW_026394856.1:0-279 GCF_001194135.2 Octopus bimaculoides | reverse complement strand
GCATGGAAAGCGGACGTTAAACGATGATGATGATGATGATGATGATGGATTGGATGGTTTGACCAAAGCTCGCAACATGGGGAGCTGCACCAGACTCCAGTTTGATTTGGCATTGTTTCTACAGCTGGATGCCCTTCTGAGCACCAACAACTTTACAGAGTGTGTTGGGTGCTTTTATCTGATGTCACACGAGTGCTTTTATGTGGTACTGCACAGGCGTTTTTATGTGGTACTGCATGAGCGCTTTTACATGTGTGTGTGTGTGTGTGTGTGTGTGTG
>NW_026394855.1:0-706 GCF_001194135.2 Octopus bimaculoides | reverse complement strand
ATATATGCATATATATGTTTATGAATAAATATATAAATACACACACACTTATGTATGTATACATAAATGTACAGATATATATCGAGAGAAATGTTCTAACGGAAGCTTCTGGCACACCCTGAGCAATCTTCTACCATTTCATTTTTATTAACATCCTTGTACCTTGAGAGTTTGCCCTGGCACATCACCACCATCTCCCTCACTCTCTCTTGTTCTCTCCTACTCTCACCCTCACTCTTCCTTCCCCTTTCTCTCTCCCTCTGACTAGGGTAACCATTCTATCTCCTCTACAGTAAGACACCTGTTTCTGTCCCTCTATCATACATTAACTTCTCATCATATAACACAAAGCCACCAACTTCAATACCATTCCCCATCTCATCTGAAGGATCTTTGTCCTGTAGGTTACTTGGAGATCTCATCAGTGCTGGTGCCACATGAAAAACACCCAGTCCACTCTTTAAAGTGCTTGTTAGTAAGGGCATCCAGCTGTAAAAACTATGTCAAAGCAGATAGTAGAGCTTGGCACAGTCCTCAGGCTTGCGAGCTCCTCTCAAATTGTCCAATCCATGCCAGCATGGAGGACAGGCATTAAATGATAGTGATAATAATGACGACGATGTATATTTAGGTGTATATATATATATACATATCTATCTTATTTCTTTATTGCCTACAAGGGGCTAAACATAGGGGGGACAAACAA
>NW_026394854.1:453-699 GCF_001194135.2 Octopus bimaculoides | reverse complement strand
CGCGTTCGGCTGTTAACCGAAAGGTTGGTGGTTCAAGCCCACCCAGAGACAATTTATTTCATTTTTTTTAAAGATATTTTGATATTTTAAAAGATCTTGAGACTGATTCTCTGTTCTTCAATCTAGTTTTAGACCCAAACTTCTGCTTTGGTTTAAGTCGTAACGACAAAGGCTGGTGAATGTCTGTCTCTGTGGCGCAATCGGTTAGCGCGTTCGGCTGTTAACCGAAAGGTTGGTGGTTCAAGT
>NW_026394854.1:0-439 GCF_001194135.2 Octopus bimaculoides | reverse complement strand
ATTTTTTTTAAAGATATTTTGATATTTTAAAAGATCTTGAGACTGATTCTCTGTTCTTCAATCTAGTTTTAGACCCAAACTTCTGCTTTGGTTTAAGTCGTAACGACAAAGGCTGGTGAATGTCTGTCTCTGTGGCGCAATCGGTTAGCGCGTTCGGCTGTTAACCGAAAGGTTGGTGGTTCAAGTCCACACAGGGACGATTTAGTTTTTTTTTTTAAAGATATTTTGATATTTGAAAAGATCTTGAGACTGATTCTCTGTTCTTCAATCTAGTTTTAGACACAAACTTCTGCTTTGGTTTAAGTCGTAACGACAAAGGGTGGTGAATGTCTGTCTCTGTGGCGCAATCGGTTAGCGTGTTCGGCTGTTATCCGAAAGGTTGGTGGTTAAAGCCCACCCAGGGTCGATTTATTTCTTTTTTTTTAAAGATATTTTGATA
>NW_026394853.1:0-459 GCF_001194135.2 Octopus bimaculoides | reverse complement strand
CGTCATCTTCAACAACTTGGAAAGGTCCCTAAACTTGGAAAATGGGTGCCATATGAATTGTCCGAAGGCAACCGCAGATCCCGAGTTGACATCTGCTCTTCTCTCCATTCTCGCGAATTCATTTCACCCTTTTTTGATAGACTTGTGACTGGTGATGCAAAATAGATCTATCGAAATGTTAAACGTCGTAAACAGTGGCTTGGTAAAAGGGAAAAAGCTCAACCACAACCAAGAAGAGAACTTCATGGAAAAAGGGTTCTGCTCTCTATCTGGTGGGATTGCAAAGGAGTAACTCACTTTGAATTGTTACCACTTTATGCAACAATTAATGTTCAAGTCTACTGTCAGCAATTAGAGCATTTGAGCTAAGCTTTGAAGAAAAAAAGACCCAATTTAGTGAATCGAAAAAGAGTGATGTTTCATCAGAACAATGTGCAACCCCACACTGCAAAGATCACA
>NW_026394852.1:1682-2950 GCF_001194135.2 Octopus bimaculoides | reverse complement strand
GAGGCAAAGGGTGATAACTGCATTATAATGTAAATTCCTGTTGTACATTCCCTTCGAGCAGTATCGGGTATTTTCAAGAACACAAGGTCAATGTATTACATAATATGCAGGGAAAATTTTATCGGGATTATTTCTAGCTTGGGACTGAAACTAGGGAACTGAATCTTCATACAAGAGTGTTGCATGGATTGCGCACGACAGGTTATGGTATTATTTGGCATCTACTGTATCTCGATAATTTTCTTATAAGAATTGCGTTGACGTTATACTATACTGTGGAACGCTTCGTTATCTCAAATGCTAATTCAATGCACAAGTAATTCACTTGATCTCTTAATTGAATTCTCGGAGACGACATCGAAAGACATCCATCCACCCAGGTCTGTCTGTCTTTCTATCTATCTATCTATCTATCTATCTATCTATCTATCTATCTATCTAACTAACTCTCTGTCTGTCTATCTATCTATTTATCACATACCCACATACCTACCTAGCTATACATATATAATACCTATTTACTGATTTATTTATCTATCTAGCTTTCTGATTTCCTCAATCCTTCCTTCCCTCCTTTTGTCCCTTCGCTCCTCCTCCTTACCACACCATATATCTGTCTGTCTGTCTATCTATCTATTTATTTATCTATCTATCTATCTATCTATCTATCTATCTATCTATCTATCTATCTATCCATCCATCCATCTATTGTTATGCAGGTCATAAATTTTCACAAATATACGCATGCAAACAGTATATAAACTAAGTGTGTAAGTGTGTAAATAACATTGTTCTTCCAACTGTTGATCTGAGTATGAAGGTCTCCAGCTATGTTTCGCCCCAAGTTTCACAGTAACCGGTCATAGTAGTCTTACAAAGAATGAAAAAAAAAACGGTCTGTGTATCTTTTCTAGAGATAATGTATTTTTAATGTCGTAACGATATTAGTATCACCAATAAAATAACCGGAAAGAGAGGAAGAATTCAATCACCAATGCTACCGTCATCACTGTTCAACAACTATATAATCTCATAATCAGAATTCAACAACAACAGCAACATTATAACAGTATCAGAGATTGTGTGTTAACAGCAGATCACAGTATACAATGAATCTCATCGCAGTCTCCTAGTGAATCTCTTCTCGCCATTCAACGTTTCGGTATCTACATCATTATACATTCATACATATATATATACATACATACATACATACATACATACATCATACATACGTGCATATATATATATATATATATATATATATA
>NW_026394852.1:0-959 GCF_001194135.2 Octopus bimaculoides | reverse complement strand
ATTCCTTTGGACAGCAGCAGTATGTGTTTGGCTATTTTTAGAGTTGATGCCAAGTTTATTTTTAGAAATGATGACATTTGATAGATCTTTTGTGTTTTGATTATAGGGATAAGATTTTTGAACCCCAGTAGGTGGAGGTCAAACCTCAGCAACAAAAATCAAGCATTCACTATATCCAAATGCAATGATAGCCGATGCGGTACATGCCGATCAATTCATACCGGCCCATATATGAACACAATAACAGGGAAAATATTCACCAATGCGAACATGAACTGCAAAAGTAGAAATCTAATCTACTGCATCAAATGCCCTAATTGTGAAGAACTGTACGTTGGCCAGACAGGTAATGTACTATCGGAACGCTCACGGGTGCATCGACAACAGATTAAAAACCCAGAAGTCCGTCAAATACCACTAAGTAACCATCTGGCAACATGTGGTCATCAAACTTTTATTATATTTCCATTCCATAAACTTTACAACCGGAATGGAATTGAGAAAAAATGCATAGCCTACAACTCAATCTGGAATTGAAAACCTAAAGGCATTGGTTTTTGTATAGTCAAGAATTTATTGTGCAATCTGGTTTTAATTCTTTTTAAGATGACAGATTAAACCAAGGAAGATGTAGCTAATACATCTCACTGTCTAAGCGAACAAGCGAGACATTGTTTTTAGTATTTACGCATGCGTAATAGGCGAGCAGGTAGAATCGCTGACACGTCACTCAAAATGCTTAGAGGAATTTTATCTGGGCGCTTTATATTCTGAGTCTACATCATGCCGTGATGAATTCTGCCTTTCATCTTTTCTGGTTTCATAAACTAAAATACCAGTCACATAGCGATGTTGATGTACTAAACTAGCCCTTTCCCGCAAAATTGCTGGTCTCTGTTACATACGGGAGTCGCATTCAAGGGAAATTTTATGATCTCGATCATTTACACGCTATGCAA
>NW_026394851.1:0-516 GCF_001194135.2 Octopus bimaculoides | reverse complement strand
AAATCCAATCACAGATATGTATTGTGCATTTTTAACATATATTTTGCCAGATATAATTAAGTTGAACTTAGATTTCCAATCAGTAGCTATAGGATGCATAAACTGCACAAATCTGTTACATGAACTCTTAAGGGAATGCTTGGTAATTTTGTTAAAAAAGAAATTCTGAAAATTTAAGAGCTACATGAAATTAACATCAATGATCCATCAGTGTATCTTCCCATAGCTAAAATTTACAGAGGAGTGAAAAGTTGAAAGCATCTACATAAAGAAAGCTTCATCTATTAATACTACTGAATTGAAACAATTACATGTGAAAACATTAAAATTTTATGTGCACCTTAGGAAGGAATTTTTTCAATGCTTCTTTGACAATGATTCCTTCCGTAATCTGAAGCTTCTAGAGGCACTAAGCCCAGTTAGTATTCGTGATTGCAATGGTCCAAGTTCAAGTGTTCCTCTGGCATGCACATTTCCAAATATTGTTCAGGAGAGTCAGATTGAAACTCTTAATAA
>NW_026394850.1:0-294 GCF_001194135.2 Octopus bimaculoides | reverse complement strand
GTAAAATGTGCCCGAGGGAGATGAAGAACTTTGTGCTTTAATTCTAAATGACGTTAAATCATTTCTGTCCTCGATTTTTAACCGACAGACTACTTTATGGTATCTCATTTCTTTATTTTATTTTACTTTATTTTAGTTCGACCTATATTATATTATATATTTGAAATTTTTATTCCTTTTATTCGTATTAATTTTTATCCGTATTAATTTTAACTTCTATGAAATGATATTTATGTGTATTGTTTTATACCTTTAACTCATTTGTATGTTATCGGTTGAAACAATATATTTGTG
>NW_026394849.1:0-327 GCF_001194135.2 Octopus bimaculoides | reverse complement strand
TGGCTAATAAAAGAAAGTTATCTATCTATCTATCTATCTATCTATCTATCCGTTTTTCTTTCTCTCTGTCTTTCTTTCTTTCTCTCTTTCTTCCTCTGTTTCTTTCTTTCTTTCTTTTTATATCCACATGCTTTTTCCTTGTTAATAAAGCCTAGAGACGACGTAGACAACATAGATACACACAAGAATTAACATTGACCAATTTATGCATATATACGCAAACACATATTTACACACATCCACGAGCGCACGCATATATGAGGTAGACAAATGAACGAACACACAACGCACACACACACACACACACACACACACACACACACACAC
>NW_026394848.1:1424-1998 GCF_001194135.2 Octopus bimaculoides | reverse complement strand
TCCTGCCTACGTAAAACGCACGTATGTTCGTTCTTTCATTCGTTCGTACAAACGTACGTTCGTTCGTTCGATCCGTCATACGTACGTACGTAAGTTCGTTCGTACGTACGTTCGTTCGATCGCTCATACGTACGTACCTCCGTACTTTTTTACATACGGACGTACGTAAGTTCGTTCGTCTCTTCGTTCGTACGTACGAACGATCTTTCACTAATTCCTGCCTACGTAATTCGTACGTACGTTCGTTCTTTCATTCGTTCGTACATACGTACGTACGTTCGTTTGATCGTTCATACGTACGTACGTTCGTAAGTTAGTTCGTAAGTACGTACGTTCGTTAATTCGTTCATACGTACGTTCGTTCGTTCGTACGCTGGTTCGTTTGTACGTACGGTCTTTCGTTATTTCCTGCCTACGTAATACGTACGTACGTTCGTTCGTTCGTTCGTACTTACGTACGTACATTAGTTCAATTCTTCGTTCGTACGTACGTACGTTCTTTCGTTATTTCCTGCCTACGTAATACGTACGTACGTTCGTTCTTTCATTCGTTCGTACATACGAACGTACGTTT
>NW_026394848.1:0-514 GCF_001194135.2 Octopus bimaculoides | reverse complement strand
GTACGTACGTACGTAAATATGTATGTTCGTATATATGTACGTTCGTATGCATGTACGCCCGTTCGTACTTACGTAATTACCTTTGTTCGTTCGTACGTACGTACGTTCGTTCGGTCGTTCATACGTACGTTCGTTCGTTCGTACGTTCGATCGTTCGTACGTTCGTTCGTACGTTCGTTCGATCGTAATTACGTTCGTTCTTTCGTTATTTCCTGCCTACGTAATACGTACGTACGTTCGTTCGTTCGTTCGTACTTACGTACGTACATTAGTTCAATTCTTCGTTCGTACGTACGTACGTTCTTTCGTTATTTCCTGCCTACGTAATACGTACGTACGTTCGTTCTTTCATTCGTTCGTACATACGAACGTACGTTTGTTCGATCGTTCATACATACGTACGTACGTACGTTCGTTAATTCGTTCATAGGTACGTTCGATCGTTCGTACGTTGGTTCATTTGCACGTACGATCTTTCATTAATTCCTGCCTACGTAATACGTACGTACGTTCG
>NW_026394847.1:0-694 GCF_001194135.2 Octopus bimaculoides | reverse complement strand
GTGTGTGTGTGTGTGTGTATCTCTGTGTTTGTAATGTAAAAGTGACTATAACTTTTTAATCAGCAAACACAGGTTCTTGAAGTTGTACATGTTGATAGAATAATACTTCCTCTGTAGTAACTCTACAGTAACTCTTCTTTCTACTCTTTTTCAAATAATGGGTTCTAAGCAGAAACAACACGCTGTCGTTGAATTCTTGATGAAGGAGATATGCAGGCCGTCGAAATCCACAGAAGGCTACAAGCCGTTTACGGAGATTCCATTGACAAGAGCAACGTGTACAGATGGACAAAGTTTAAAGAAGGGGAAACAAGCATTGAAGAAAAACTATGCATTGGGACATCAGCAACTGCAACCACTGACACGAAGCGCCAGTAAGTGGACGAACCCATCAGCGTGGACCGTCTCAGCAATTCAAAGATTTCAGTACTAGAATACACCAGTCGGATACATATCTGAGAGGTTTCTTAATTTCAGTATTTCCCCTCAGAATAATACTTTCCTTCGATAACCAATCAATTATTAACCTAGTGACAGAAGACCTTATGCTTTTGTGGATTCAACGCCACAGCAATAACTCCAAAGTGCCTGTCATGAATATGGAACTTCTGAATTACTGAGATCAATATAAAGATAGCATATATTTCAATTGTTGTTGTTGGCACTCCGTCGCTTACGACGTCGAGGGTTCCAG
>NW_026394846.1:0-453 GCF_001194135.2 Octopus bimaculoides | reverse complement strand
CTCCAGCATGGCCACAGTCAAATGACTGAAACAAGTAAAGTAAAGTAAAGCAGCAACAGTATTTAATGTCTGCTTTCCATGCTGGCATGGGTCGGACCATTTGGCTGGAGGTGGCAAGTCAGAAGACTATGCCACACTCAATTGTCTGTTTCAGCATAGTTTTTATGACTGGATACCCTAACCCTAACACCAACCACTTTACAAAGTGTATCTGGTGCATTTTACATGGCACCAGCATTGGTGAGGTCACTGGGTAACCTTCAGCTGACTGGCTCAGGGTAGTAGTATTGAGGAAGATGGCTTTATACAAGGGAATGAGAGATTAGAGTAGGAATAGAGGGACAAAATTGGACGTCTTGCCTTTCCTGAGAAACATGACTATTTCAGTAGAAGAGAGAAGGAAGAGAGAGATAGGAAGAAAGATGAACAGAGAATATATATATATATATATAT
>NW_026394845.1:0-241 GCF_001194135.2 Octopus bimaculoides | reverse complement strand
TACCTGACTATTACTGTTACTGCTGTCACTGTGATTGTTATTACTACCACCTCAACTATTACGGCTACTGTTACATCTACGACTATTACAATTGCTACTACTATCACTACCACCACCACCAAGACCACTTCTAGTACTTTTACTACGACTACCACCACTACTACTACAAATACCACAATCATAGTTACTCCTGCCACTAACAATGCTATTATAGCTAGTGCCACTACTACTACTACTACTA
>NW_026394844.1:0-315 GCF_001194135.2 Octopus bimaculoides | reverse complement strand
GTGTGTGTGTGTGTGTGTGTGTGTGTGTGTGTGTGTGTATTCATTTATTCGTTTCAGTCATTAAACTGCGGCCATGCTGGGGTACCTGCTTTGAATATTTTAGTTGAAAACAATCGACCCCAGTACTTATATTTAAGACTAGTTGGTACTTATTCTGTCGGACACTTTTTACTGAACCGCGAGATTACGGGAGCGTAAACAAACCAACACAGGTTGACAAGCAATGATGGGGGACAAATACAAACACCGAGAGACACAAACACAACGCGTATCTATTTATCGTTTAAGTTATCTCTCTCTCTCTCTCTCTCTCTC
>NW_026394843.1:0-267 GCF_001194135.2 Octopus bimaculoides | reverse complement strand
CTACTGTAGCTTGTAGCCCAAGGAAGACATCTCCTCCAGCTGGCTATTGATACATTATCTGTGCCCTATCAGTATTTACAAAGGGAAGTCATTGTTCCCATTTCCAGCCTGACGTCATACACCCGGACCCGAGTTTCTGGGTATTGACCCGTCATCAGCCTGTGACAACCACCGGTTCGCGATGAGAGATGGCTCTCAATGCAAATATTTACATATATGACGAAAAATCACTGATCTCGAAAAAGTGGAAACAAGCAATAATAAATC
>NW_026394842.1:0-200 GCF_001194135.2 Octopus bimaculoides | reverse complement strand
ACACACACACAGACACACAAACACATGTATATATTATATATTGGGGGTATGTGTGACTGTGTGGTTTAGGGTTCAGTCCCACTGTAGCACATTCAGCAAGTGTTTTCTGCTATAGCTCTGGGTCAACCAAAGACTTGTGAGTGTTTTTTGGTTGAGAGAAACTGGATGGAAGCCCAGTGTGTGTGTGTGTGTGTGTGTGT
>NW_026394841.1:0-340 GCF_001194135.2 Octopus bimaculoides | reverse complement strand
GTGTTAGTCTGTCTTCTGTTGTTTTTTTCGTTGCAGCTCGATGTAGGATAAGAGAAATAGCGCCAGCATAGAGAGACGTGTGTGATTTCAGTGTTAGTTGATGAGGTCCGTCTTTCCGTTCACCATTGTGAAGACGGCCGCCAAACAGAGACTTGACTGCTAATATTCTTAGTCGGGGGTCAGCAATTGTAGAAAATGTGATTTAGCACTTGCTGGGTGCTTCACAATTCCATACTTAATTCATTGAAGGAAAAGGCGAGGACAAGATCTCTCTGAATAAATAATAATAATTTATATATTTGCTTTGCAAGATTTTTTATGTGAAATCGTGTGTTGAAAC
>NW_026394840.1:0-1203 GCF_001194135.2 Octopus bimaculoides | reverse complement strand
CTCTCTATCTCTCTCTCTCTCTCTCTCTCTCTCTCACACACACACACATACAAATCCATTTCATATACACGTACATATATCTTTCACTTTCTCCCCTCTTTCACTTTAAAACAAAAGGAAATGAATAAAAAATTTTTACGGAAATTAACGAACAATCATATGGTCCGATTTGATCGAATTTTGACAGTTTCTGGTGAGTATACCAAAGAATGCTAAAATTAGACTGTGGTGAAAAAGAAATTGGAAAAATCACCGCCAAAACGGACAAACTCTAACGTGTGGGTGTTCTGATCTGAAATACCGCCAATATTGAAATTTATCATTACTCATTTTGCCCCAATTTAGACATCATTTTTTGAGAATGGACAGTTATCAAATTAGACATTATTATAGGAAAAATTGACATGGAATCCAACAAAGCAAAGAATATTAATTGTTAAACACCAAAAATTATCCAGATATTTTATTATCAACCTCAATTACAATCGGGTCGAAGGTGAAATATTTCTTGAAAGAAAAGTACCTGTTACATGACTGTTTCAAAACTCTCGCAACTTCAACAAGAACAATGCTGACCAATTTTTACTCCCAAAGATGATGCAACAGAACAAATGATATAATACTTGCAAAATAATAGTTTCAAATAAATAGAAAGAGAATGACAAGAAATCAGAAATTATTTATTTTGCTCCACAACCTAATTTCAGATGCTTGATGAATTGGAATAGTAAAAAATGACGAAAAAATATAGGCAAAAGAAAGAGAAAAGTTCGATTTAATGAAAAACCATTTGAAAATATATGCAATAATTCTAAAGCAAAAAAAAAAAAAAAAATCGTTTTTAGCTGTTGTGAGATGTAATTTTATAACTAAAGCTAAATTCAAAATTGACATTTTAGAACATTTCTTATTTGTTCGTTCATAAAGTAAGAACACTTTTCGATGCCACATAAAAAATAATGAAGTTTAAAAGTGCCAGTATATGTATGTGCATGTGTGTGCTAGTGTGTGTATGTGTGCGTGCGTGTCTGTGTGTGTATGTGTTTGTGTTTGTGCGTGTGTGCGTACGTGTGTGCGCACGAGCCTTTAATTCCAGGGTCATTGCTGAGTCATGCGCTGAAAAAACAAATTTAAACTTCTTTTTGTTAAGCTATTTCTTTTTCTATCCATTCGTACTTACACACACGCACACACACACACACA
>NW_026394839.1:1413-1891 GCF_001194135.2 Octopus bimaculoides | reverse complement strand
TTTTTCCCCAATCCTTGACTATTATTCTGGGCGATTAGCTTTTATTTCTTTGTCGGTTTGGACCGGCATATCCCAGATGATTGTCGCCTGGTCGTTGTCATGAACTTTGCTTGGCACATGCTTATACTACCACATCTCAGTTTTGATGTTGTAACGTTGGCATATTGCCCAGTGGGTATAACTGCTTACTTTGTCTTGTCTGTATGCATATTCAGACTTGGCAAGGATTGGGCAACCTGAGATGATATGGTCAACTGTCTCATTATGCTGGTTGCACATTCTGCATTTGTTTCTATAATTGCTTGTAGTCAGGCATTAATTTTGTGCAGCGAGAAACTGATGTTATTTTATAGTAGTTTTCTATTTGTATCAGACCACGGCCTCATTCTGAGTGGGGTAGTGGCTTCGGTACGCTATTAGTAGTTTTCTGGTTTTTCCATCTAGGTTTCTTAATTCACTGGTCTTCCAGTTTATTATG
>NW_026394839.1:1258-1403 GCF_001194135.2 Octopus bimaculoides | reverse complement strand
GGTTTTTCCATCTAGGTTTCTTAATTCACTGGTCTTCCAGTTTATTATGTTAAAGCTATAATTTATGACTGGTATGGCTTGCGTGTTTATCCCTGTTATCTTATTATTAGCATTAAGTTCAGTGTTTAATATTAGTCTAACTCTT
>NW_026394839.1:938-1248 GCF_001194135.2 Octopus bimaculoides | reverse complement strand
ATCTTATTATTAGCATTAAGTTCAGTGTTTAATATTAGTCTAACTCTTCTGTAATACACTCTCTTAATTTTCTCTTTCATTTCTGTGAGTTGTATTTTAGCTGTTTCTTCTATACCTAGATATTTGTATGGGTGGCTGTGGTCTAATTCTTTAATTTCTGTGTCTATGTCAAGTACAGTGGTTTCAGTGTTGAATAATTTGCCTCTTCTCAGTGTGACTCTGACACATTTGTCCAGCCCTACGCTCATTCCGATGTCACTGCTGAAACCCTGAACAATTTTGATAAGATTTCTCTGTTTCATGGTGCTTT
>NW_026394839.1:0-233 GCF_001194135.2 Octopus bimaculoides | reverse complement strand
GATTATGGCTCACTTATCAATAAATTGAACGCTACCGCTAAGTGGTTATGAATACTGGTGAGGTGTTTCAATCAGAAGTTGGGGACCTTCTCTATCCCTGGAGTTTTCCGGTTGCTGGTGCTCCTCGGTGTATCCATGATCCCTTGGCCTGTGATGGTGGACCATATCTGTGGTTCTAATGTATTCTTACTTTCCTTTTCCCTACTAATAACTGAGCATTTTTGCTGTTTTTT
>NW_026394838.1:0-879 GCF_001194135.2 Octopus bimaculoides | reverse complement strand
ACTGTATATTTGGTGTTAATTTGCTTCAGCTTTATATTACATTAATCCTTTTTCGGCCTTAGTTCTTTCGTCACACTTCTGTGACCTCATCAGTGGTCCTTTGCTTTCTTCCTTCTTATGTGTGTCTCACCTTGCTAACCATCAGCCATTTTGTATTTTGTATTCCTATTGTATGTGTCTACGCATGCGTATCCTTCAACGTGTCTATGTTTTTGTAAGTGCATGTGTGTGTATGGGGAGTGCCTGTATTATCTATATCCTCTGTTAATACATGTTCGTTTGTTTTTGTTTTTATTTATTTATTTGTTCATGTGTGTTTTCTTATCTACTTTTTTTTTGTATTCAATTAAATTTTGTTAACGTATGTAGTATTTAATTCCATTTGTTTATCTATGTATTGTATTATATTTTGTTCATATTGTTATTGGTTTATGGGGAACGTATTGAAACATGTTGTGGTTTGTGGTTTGTTAGGGGTGTGTGTTAGTGTTCCATTCTAGTTTCCTATTCAGGCTAGGTTTATCTTCTATTACGTGTGTAGCTTCAGTAATTTGTCTAAGTGTTGCGTCTCTGCTATGAGTGGATAAGATTTTAATCTCTACGTTGTTGATTGAGCCTCCATGTTCTTGCTCAACGTGCTGGTACAGAACTGATGAGCTCTTCCCTTCCTTAAGTTCCCTCCAATGTCCGTTTGCCCGCTCCCCTATGCTCCTTGCAGTTTCGCCTACATATGTCATTGTCTTATTACTGCATCGTCCCTCTGTACATCTTATGCTATAGACCACATTTCTGGTTTTACAGTTCGTTTGTGGGCTAAATCTACATACTGTAGTTCCTATCAGTGCAGGGGGTTCTACTGAAAGGGTATGTTCTACTGAT
>NW_026394837.1:0-247 GCF_001194135.2 Octopus bimaculoides | reverse complement strand
CAAGTGACCTGATCTAAGATCGTGTGCTGGAACGAAAACAATTGCAGCATAGGTGTTTATAAGCCATTTAAACACAAAAACCGTTAGGTTCATTTCAACATTTAAATTTAATTTACCATTCTAAATGTTGAAGTGAATCTAACGGTTTTTGTATTTTTAAATGGCTTATAAACACCTTCCACGCTGCAATTGTTAAGTATATATATACTCTTTTACTTGTTTCAGTCATTTAACTGCGGCCATGCTG
>NW_026394836.1:0-351 GCF_001194135.2 Octopus bimaculoides | reverse complement strand
CAAACTTACATTCATTAAATACTTCGTAAATTCATATTGAGATATGTGGGCTGCATGCGTTTTTAATGTATGTTGTATAAAAGTTTGCATGTATATGTATTTATACATATACTAATATAAGTATTTATGTATATCTATATAGATATATATGTATATATATAACATATATATATGTATGTATATACATGTATATATATATGTATATAATATGTATATACATACATATATATGTAACAGAGACTCAAACACACACACACATATATATAACTCACACATATATACATAAACCCACACACACGTGTGTATATATGTATATATATATATATGGGAGAATATACAAAAAATAACAAC
>NW_026394835.1:1617-2120 GCF_001194135.2 Octopus bimaculoides | reverse complement strand
GTGTGTGTGTATGTGTGTGTGTGCATGTGTGTGTGTATGTGTGTGTGTATGCGTGTGTGTGTGTGTGTGTGTATTTGTTTGTGTGTGTATACATGCATCTATACCCGCTAATAGATATTAGATAATGTCTTTCTTCCTTAACCGTCATTAATTGCCTTAGATCACCCTTCTCACACATACGCATATACGCACACATATACACACATATATATACACAGAATATCACACGCACCCACAGAATCCCGTACACAGCACAGCACACACCCACAACCCTGGAAAGCTCACGTCATGCAACCTGCCTTATATAATTCTTCCATCATCCAGGCACCCTCACCCCCCCCGCTTTCAAATGTCCGATTCCAAGATAACCCCCTGCTCCGACGAGCTACCCTCACTCACTACCCGGCCGTCACATATACCCGTAACTACTGAGCAAGGCAGTTAGTTTCTATCCTCTTTTAGTCTAGTCCGCCCACCCCTCCTACTCTGCCGTGACCACCACC
>NW_026394834.1:0-388 GCF_001194135.2 Octopus bimaculoides | reverse complement strand
GCTTGACTTAGATAAGACACATAGACAGGGTCCCGGTTACTGGAAGCTGACTGCGTCGTTCAGGGTACGCCAGGCTTACAGGGACCGGATTAGCACTTTAGTTGAGGGAGCATTAACGGGTGCCATCATCAACAACAGATGGTGGTATGCCCTCAAAAAAGCAATCAAGTCAGAATCGGTTAGGTACAGTAAGGCCCTAGCGTTAGACCGAAATAGAATAGAGGGAGACCTAGTTAAGAAATTAGAAGAGGCACTTAGTACTGGCATCACGTCCAACGTAGTGGCGGCGAGGTTGGCCCTCGACCAACACTACAACGCCAAACACGAAGGATGCGTTGGCAGAGCTAGGATGCGTGCTCTGAGGGACGAGGGAGTTGGAGCGGCCCGA
>NW_026394833.1:0-260 GCF_001194135.2 Octopus bimaculoides | reverse complement strand
GAGCGTCTATCTATGTGTGTGTTTGTGTATGTAGCTGTCAGTGTATATGTGTGTCTATGCATTTCAATCCTTCTGTATGTTTACATACATGTGTCTGTATTACTGTGTGCGTGTGTGTATGTGTGCAAAACATGATTAAAAAACAGTGTATTGGGTGTTTTTTATGTGTGTGTATTTGTGTATGTATATATATGTGTGTATATGTGTGTTTGTATATATATGTGTATTTGTGTGTATTTGTATGTATATATCTATGTATT
>NW_026394832.1:0-222 GCF_001194135.2 Octopus bimaculoides | reverse complement strand
TCACTCCTTTTCGATTCACTAAAGCGGGTCTTTTTTCCTTCAAAGCTTGGCTTAAACGCTCTAATTACTGACAGTAGACTTCAGCATTGATTGTTGCATTAGGTAGTAAAAATTCAAAGTGAATTACTCCTTTTCAATCCCACCAGATAGAGAGAAGAATCTTTTTCTCTAAGAAGTTCCCTTCTCGGTTGTGGTTGAGCTTTTTCCCTTTTACCAAGCCGC
>NW_026394831.1:0-231 GCF_001194135.2 Octopus bimaculoides | reverse complement strand
ATTATAAAGGGTAGAATATTGTCAAGAATAAGTTTACTAAGCCGGCCAATGTCAGACCTAGTTGGGCAAATAAGTCTGACAGTAGGGCTATCCTGGAAGTTTTTGTTTTTTTTGTGGTCTTTCAAATTGATTCTCGGTTCGCTTGGTGTTAGTGGTTCACTTCTATCTGCCAAGTCATAGTCCATCATAACTTTCTTGATTTTCAAATTAATATCCAATAGAATCCTTTTA
>NW_026394830.1:0-467 GCF_001194135.2 Octopus bimaculoides | reverse complement strand
GAGAGAGAGAGAGAGAGAGAGAGAGAGAGAGAGAGAAACAGACAGACAAAGACAGAGACAGAGACAGAGACAGAGAGAAGCAGAGAGTGAGAGAGACAAAGAAAGAGACAGAGAGAAAGAAGAAACTAGTGTTGATAATCAGCCAACTGAATTTCTAACTCTTGCTTGATTTCTGATGGAAGATATTTTCCTTCACTTTAGGAAAGATATCATTAGGAAAGAACATCATTTATTCCCTTACACACACACACACACACACACACACACATTTGTTTTTTAATTTGGGAAGCAGGTAAGAATTGGCAACAGTAATGGATTACTTCAGTAAATCTTCGTTCAATCCATGCAGCATAGAAAAGTAGGCACAAACAGATGATGTCTTATGAACTGTAAGTTAGATAAAATACGCTTGTGACATTTTAACTTCTAAAGACATCCACTGCAGTTACTGTGGAGAAAAAAAAAAT
>NW_026394829.1:0-334 GCF_001194135.2 Octopus bimaculoides | reverse complement strand
ATATATATATATATATATATATATATATATACATACATACATTCATGTATTTTATCTTTCCTAGGTTTCAGCCAGAGGCTGAGGCAATGCTAGTGCACCGCCATTATTGCATCAAGGATTTTTGCAGTATTGCATCTGGTGAAGTAGCAAGTTGGACATTGCTACTCGTGTTTGTGCGACGAAATTGTCATAGTTATATCTTAAGTTTAGGTTCTTAGCCGTATAAATTCAACATGCCAAGTGGCAGAATGTGTTTATTTATATACAGGCATTTATACATACGCGTGCAGCTATGTGTGAGTATATGTATATAAAATGTAAATATAGATGTATA
>NW_026394828.1:0-728 GCF_001194135.2 Octopus bimaculoides | reverse complement strand
TGCTGGGACACTCTACAACAGTAAAAGCAGATAAATAATTGTATTACCTCTGAAATGCTTCATTCCGAATGGTAAAGAGGTTTCTGATGATCGATGTAGATATGATGGGAACTGTAATTACCCCTGACAGGATGCCACAAAAATATATAATAAGCCATTAAAAAGACGGCAGTACCAAGTATCAGAGAAACATAAATTGAAATCATAACCATTTTAAATGCCAAATATTTATATTTCATAATCATATGATCCCTTTTGTCTGGTTCTACTTCATCTTCATAACCAGTGCCCGCGTATTTTATCCTGTTTGTATCAGTCAACATTTTAATATCCTTCCTTGTAATTCGGAATAATAGAATAGAGAATACACTAGAAATAGTTCCACACGGCTCCTGTTTCAGGTATGTCCGTTCAGTAATAAATGAAAACACTGGACACTCTTAATATATTCTCATAGTTTTTAAACTACTTGAATCTTAAATACTTTCCCCGCTAAATATCATTCGCTTCTTTCTCTATTTCTGTTCTTTCTTGGTTTATACCTCATCTCTTTCTTTTTTAAACGAAATTCACTGATCTATCACATTTTCACTCTTGTTTTACTCTTCTTGTTAATCCGAGTCTTGAGGCCTGAAACAGATTGACCTTTTACATTTACACTTTTATTTAATATCTAATATTCTTTCATCGCATTTTATCCTCTTAAATAAACAATACTTTATCTTTTG
>NW_026394827.1:0-207 GCF_001194135.2 Octopus bimaculoides | reverse complement strand
AGTCGTCGATACAGTTGTCCAACTCATTCCAAAACATCGTGCAATTACTACCATTTTTTTCACCTTTTTCATGGCTTTTTATCACAGCCAGTTTATCTTCCAGCGTTATAGCATGATGCTTAGCACTTTCACTGTGAATTTTGTCATGAGGGCAAAAAGTAAAGTCACAAATGAATGAGAATGAGAAAGTAGCCGATAAACAGACGT
>NW_026394826.1:0-2811 GCF_001194135.2 Octopus bimaculoides | reverse complement strand
CAGGCTATTCTTATTCTAGCAGCTACACTTTCAGCGCACCCTCCCCAACTGCTAACTTGGTCACCTAGATAGCAGAAGCCATCAACTAATTCTAGTTTTTCTCCCTGGAATGTGGCAGAAATTGTTTTCTGCACATTTACAGTGTTTATAGCTCCTGAACATCTGCTACGTACAAAAACTAACTTCCTAGTTAACCTTCCTTTGATATTGCTGCACCTCTTATGTGTCCATTGCTTGCACTGGGTGCATCTTATAGAGTTCCTACCTACGCCTTTTCTACAGGTCGAGCAAGGCCATCTACCTGAAGGAGTTTGTGTTTTTTCTACCTTCCTACTTATTAGGACTTTGGTTTTAGCTAGGTTGACTCTAAGGCCCTTCGATTCTAGTCCTTGCTTCCACACCTGAAACTTCTTCTCTAGTTCTGATAGTGACTCAGCAATTAGTGCAAGGTCATCAGCATAGAGGAGCTCCCAGGGGAATCCTGTCTTGAATTCCTCTGTTATAGCCTGGAGGACTATGATAAATAGGAGGGGGCTGAGAACAGAACCTTGGTGGACTCCTACCTCTACCCGGAATTCTTCACTGTACTCATTGCCAACCCTCACCTTACTAACAGAATCTCTGTACATGGCTCACACAGCTATCACTAACCATTCTTCTATCCCTAGTTTCCTCATTGATCACCAGATGAGGGATCGGGGGACCCTGTCAAAGGCTTTCTCCATGTCAACGAAAGCCAGGTACAGAGGTTTATCCTTGGCTAGGTATTTCTCCTACAGCTGTCTTACCAGAAATATAGCATCAGTTGTGCTTTTCCCAGGAACGAACCCAAACTGCATCTCATCTAAACTGACTTGCTCCCTAAGTAGTTGGGCTATGACCCTCTCCGTGACTTTCATTACCTGATCTAAAAAATTGAAACCTCTGTAATTATTTGTATCTAAAGCGTCACCTTTACCTTTGTAGCAGTTGACTATGGTGCTGCTACACCAGTCATTGGGTATGACTCCTTCGTCTTTCACCTGGTTAACTATACGGGTGACTAGGCTATAGCCGACACTGCCAGATATTTTGAGCATCTCTGCAGTGATTCCAGATGGGCCGGGGGCCTTCCCTGTCTTCATACTCTTAATTGCTTTATCTACCAAGGTACTGTCAACTCGGATAGCTGGTTCCTCTGTTGGGTTCACATTCGGCAGACTCTCTTTCTCCCATTCATTCTCTTTATTGAGCAATCTTTCGTAGTGGCGTCTCCAAACCTCTTTCTTTGCGGCCTCGTTTAGTGCAAGTGTACCATCATCCATGCAAACACATTTCTCTCCCACGACATCACGATTCTCTCTCACACACTGTCTTGCAACACAAAATACCTCAAGTCCTTGGTCCTCACGTCGCAGAACATTGGCAAACTTTTTCTTATCTGCTTCCCCTCTGGCTAAATAAACTTGTCGCCTACCTTCCCTTCTGGCAGTCTGATACAATTCCCTTCTACCACCGTTCTTCCAGTCTTTCCAAGCCTGTTTCTTTTGTGTAATAGCCCTGTCGACAACATTGTTCCACCACCACGTTATTTTCGGTCAAGAGGGGACTTTGCACCATCCATAGATCTGGTCAGTGGCCCTCAGCAGGTTGTCCTGTAGAAACGTCCAGTTGTCCTCTACATTGCGTGAAGCTACATCCCCCTCTATTTCGTCATAGGCTTCAAGTAGTAAATCTCTAAGTCTCTGTCCATTCGCAGGATCTTTGAGCTTCCAGACCCTTCTCCTCCAAGTTGGTCGCCTTCTCGGCAACCACTTAGCCCTGATCCTGAAGTCACTAACTACTAATCTATGTTGTGGGGTACATTCTTTGCCTGGGAAGGTTTTGGCATTTATAAGCAGCCATCTTTCCCTTTTCCTGGCGAGGATGTAGTCAATTTGACTAGTATGTCTACCAGAACAGTAGGTGATTAGGTGACTCGTAGGTTTCCTGAAGTTAGTATTGCAGACCATAAGGTCATTGGCATCACAGAACTCCAGCAGTCTGGTCCCTTCCTCATTGCGGGAACCAAAACCATAGCCTCCATGTACACCATAGAAGCCCCCTGAATGTTGTCCAACATGACCATTGAAGTCACCAGCCAAAAAGAGAAGGTCCCTGTCATTCGTCGACGAGGTAGTTTGCAAGAGGGTGTCATAAAATTGGTCTTTCTGTCCGTCAGGTAGCCCAGGCTGAGGGGCATAGGCCGAGATAATGGTTGTTAACCCATGCTGAAGGACTAATCTAATCCTAAGTATTCTATCGGATACCCTAATTACCTCGATTACCTTATTCACCCATTTCTCTGCAAGAAGTATACCCACACTCCCGATCCCGTCTGTGTTCCCTGCCCAGAAAATCTTGTATATATGTATATATATACATATATATGTATATGTATGTGTATATAAATATATATATATATATGGGAGAATGTACGAAAAAACAACAACAGACGAGGACAGGTGGTGTAAACAACAAAAGATGTATTAGTATGACGCTCGGGAATACGGAAAGTCTTTAACGTTTCGAGCTACGCTCTTCAACAGAAAGAATATGGAGACAAGGAGAAAAACACGGAGAAAAAAAATTGAATAGTGTTCGGTCAATGGTCAATCATAGCTATGGCTGACCAGAAGTTAGAAATTTTTTTACACAGGAGAGCTAAGAAAAGGGGGAGATAACAAAAGGGGTGATCCACGAACGGTGATCCACGAACGAGGGGCTGTGTGTGAGAGATAGGATGCATGTGTGAAAATGGGGAGGGGAGAAAGGAGTTGGTCAGTTGTAGTG
>NW_026394825.1:0-580 GCF_001194135.2 Octopus bimaculoides | reverse complement strand
TGTGTGTGTGTATATATATATATATATATATAATCAAATGAATAATAACAAACGATGGATAATTCAGCTGACAATTATCTGTTGTTTGTTATTATTTATTTAATTATAAGGCGGCGAGCTAGCAGAAACAATAGCAGGCCGTTCGAAATGCTTAGCTGTATTTCGTCTGTATTTCGACGAGGTCGACTTTGCTTTTAATCCTTTCGCGGTCGATAAATTAAGTCCCAGTTGCGTGCTGATGTCGATCTAATCGACTGGCCCCTCCCCAAAATGTTCGGGCCTTCTGCCTAGAGTAGAAAAGATTATTCATTTACTTATAATACACCAAGGGACCTAGAGTATACCAAAGCGTACTATTCAGAGTAACGCGCAATTTGGACCAGTCTCTTCGGCGTAAATACTCGTAGGTTTGATTTTCTCCGTGTACGCAACCGAAATATCTTATCTGATATATCGACTCTCACTAACCATAGGCTTGGACCACAGAGATTAGCTCGGTGCATACCTTTTCAAGTACCTTATTCTATCTGAATCCTCATCTAAATGTGTTTATGTTGCCAATTATCTAACCTGGCAGGCG
>NW_026394824.1:0-309 GCF_001194135.2 Octopus bimaculoides | reverse complement strand
AGAGAGAGAGGGTGTCATACACAAGTATCCTCCCACTTACACGGTAGATGACAAGAGACAGAGAAAGGTAGAGAGAGAGAGAGAGAGGAGAGAGTGTATATAGGGATACAAAAACAAGCACATATGGAGAGAGAGAGTGAAAGAGCGAGAGAGAGAGGGGGAGAAGACACTTGCTAAAAGTAGAACATTCTAGATGTGCAGAAAACGTTAAAAACTTTTTGTTGCCAAAAGGGGAAACTTATCTTGGCTGAATATTAATTGCATTCAGCTTATTAAATCATTGCGTGCAGAGGGTGGGGGTGTGGCGGG
>NW_026394823.1:0-365 GCF_001194135.2 Octopus bimaculoides | reverse complement strand
ATGATGACAACAACATTAATGACATTGATAATGCTGAAGATGATGATGATGAGAATGACAATGACCATTCCTTATATAACATGTATAGGTCCGATTTGAACAATGTCAAGTGAAGTTATTTATATATTTATGTCACAACCAAAGTCCCTTGTTGGTTTAGCTATTCTAACTCTGTAAAGTCCAACAAAAGCTCTTCATTGCTGTTATAACTTACTTTGTCCTGTGGAATTTACATCATTTTTGCCATTTTAAATGCGTCCCAATGACAAACATATTACTGGAAATGGAATATTGAAACATATAACACATTCACTTCTGAAGAGGCTATTCTTGAAGATTTTCGGTTTAGTTAATGTCCAACTTTT
>NW_026394822.1:0-273 GCF_001194135.2 Octopus bimaculoides | reverse complement strand
TATTATTATTATTATTATTACTATTATTATCATTATCATTATTATTATTAGCATCTATCTCTCTCTCTACCCCGCCTCTTTCTCTCTGTCTATAGCTGGCTGGTGTTACTGTAAGAATGGAACATCTCCAGGACATTGCACACCTTGCAAACCAGACACATTAATCCCAGATCAATCTGACGTCACTAAATTTTACAAGTGTGGCGCCGCTGAATGCTTTTTGGCCTTCCACTGCAAAAACCACACCATTTGGGACCAGAGGAACCACACATG
>NW_026394821.1:935-1890 GCF_001194135.2 Octopus bimaculoides | reverse complement strand
TTCACGAGCAGGCTGTTCCGTTGATCGGATCAACTGGAACTCTCGATGTCATAAGCGACGGAGTGCCAGCAAGCAAGCACGTGTAATAAGAATAAGACGAAGAGGGAAGAGGAGGAAGTACAGGAGGAAGAAGAGGAGGACGAGGGGAAGAATATTCTTTTCTCTTTTAGACACAAAGCCCGAAATTATTGGGGGAGGGCCCAGTCGATTAGTTCGACCCCAATACGCGACTGGTACATAATTTATCGACTCCGAAAGGATGAAAGGCAAGTCGACCACGGCGGAATTTGAACTGAGAACGTAAAGACAGATGAAATACCACCGAGCATTTCGCCCGTCGTGCTAACGTTTCTGCAAGGTCACCGCCTTGGAGGTGGTGGGGGATATTAACATTATTATTGTTACTATTAGCCAAATGATAGATGTAGGCCTTACTCGAAACTGATCCATTTACTTTCGAGTTAAAAGTTCACATCATCAACAGCATGACTATCATCATCACCAGTAGCCCCATCAACCATCTTCATCATCATCATCATCATCATCATCATCATCATCGTCGTCATCATCATCATCATCATCATCATCACCAACAACATTATCGTCTCATCATTTCTTTTTTTTATATTTTTCAGGTTTTATATTAAATTTCATATCTTCATTTTTTACTCTCATTCATGATATTATTATCATTCCCCTCTTCATCCAAAGCCACTGAAATTATTATTATTATTATTATTATTATTATTATTATTATTATTATTATTATTATTAATATTATTATTAATATTATTATTATTATTATTATTATTATTATTATTATTATTATTATTATTATTATTATTATTATTATTATCATTATTATTATTATTCTTATTATTAATATCATCAACATCATTATTATTACTTCCAATTTATGACATTACTTTGTGATACTCCTGTTCAATTCCCTTAG
>NW_026394821.1:0-438 GCF_001194135.2 Octopus bimaculoides | reverse complement strand
ATATATATATACATATATATATATGCATATAAGTATGCACATATATATGTATATATATACATATACATATATATATATATACATGTATATATATACACACACATACACACACACACACACATATATATATATATATATATATATATATGTATTGCAGTATGGTGGTTGAAATATTTTATATTAACAGGCAATAAAAGCAAGCACTTAATCACATACACACAAAACACACATACAACGAATGCATATATAACACATTCCCAAAACACACCAGACCAATATATATATATATATACGCACATGTGATTATATATATATATACACATATGAGTGTGTAAGTATTTGTAGGCCTGTGGTTGCATATATATACATATATATATATACACACACATAGATGCATGCAAGCATATATATATATATACTTCTGCATATATACGTGGA
>NW_026394820.1:0-300 GCF_001194135.2 Octopus bimaculoides | reverse complement strand
GTGTGCGTGTTTGCGTGTTTGTAAGTGTGCTTGTGTGTATATATATACATTATTCGATGGTGATGTATTTTACGTTAATTATAAAGTAGAAATATTCCCACACTGAAATGATGAATGCTTTTTAAATGTTTAGAAATGAATAAATATAACAATGGCTACGGACCAACACCTATATACACACGAACAATATATACATTATATATGTACATTATATATACACCTTATACTTATATACACAAAGATCTGTGCATTCTAATATATATATATATATACATATATATATATATATATATATATATA
>NW_026394819.1:0-337 GCF_001194135.2 Octopus bimaculoides | reverse complement strand
ATGTGTGTGTGTGTGCATATGTGTGTGTGTGTGCATATATGTGTGTGTGTATATTATGTAGGAAATACGTGTGGTTGCTAGTGTTGATAGGAATGGATGTCTGTATGTGTGTATTTAAATATACACGTGTGTGTGTATTTATGTACGCAGTTATGTTGGTTTATATGGTCGCATTTGCAATTATGTTTGATATAATTGCACGTGTATGTATGTATGCATATATATATATCTTTACGTGCTCTGTGTGTATATATATTTATATATATGTATGAGTGTGTATATATGTGTATATGTATATATGTGTAGGTGTTTGTGTTTGTGTATATATATATATATA
>NW_026394818.1:0-866 GCF_001194135.2 Octopus bimaculoides | reverse complement strand
ATATATATATATATATATATTTATTTATATATATTTTCATATATATTTATTTATATATATATGTATATATATTTATTTACATAAATATGCATATTTATATTTATATATTTGTATATGATTTGATTTGAATTGATCTAGTTTCAGCTCATGAGCTTTGGCCATGCTGGGATACCGCCATTTGGTGTTGCTACATAATTTTACATCACGAATACTTTTTAGGAATTTACATTTGGTGCACGAGGGAGTCTGATGCCACTGCCCTCATCTGCACCTCCTGCCGCGAAGTTGGCTCATCTGGGACACTTGATAGTAAGAGGTCTAGCTTTATTTTGAAGACACCTATTTCCACCCCCTACAGTCTCTCAGGTCCTTCGGGAGGATATCGAAGAGCTGTGGTCCTCTAAAGCCCAGGCTCTTGCAGTATCCTGTCATATACATTGATGGCAAATTTGGAGTCCTTGGC
The DNA here is from genome assembly GCF_001194135.2 of Octopus bimaculoides. Taxonomy (NCBI): domain Eukaryota; kingdom Metazoa; phylum Mollusca; class Cephalopoda; order Octopoda; family Octopodidae; genus Octopus; species Octopus bimaculoides. The sequence goes on along the minus strand of NW_026394818.1, from coordinate 403 downwards.
AGTATGCAGTGGCGCCCAGTTCTAGTATTTGTGTAACTCTTGATGCCAATGTTTGGGACAAGTATTTCAGAAAAATTATAATAATGTGTCCGACTGGTTAAAATTCTATTGTTTTTTTTATTATTTATGCAGCTGAAGGTGGCACTAAATTTAAATTGATGTAATGATAGCATTGCTCACTTAAAGGGAGCCGCTTGAAACGGCCGTACTGCATCACTACTTGATACTCTGTTGCTTATTTTGATTTCATTCACCTAACTTCGAGCTGTGCGGATAACACCGGGCTGACTTGGTGCTTCAACTTAAGTACCTAATTCAACCGAATCTCAGTTATTTCCTATATGTATATATATATATATACATATATATATAGAGAGAGAGAGGGGGAGGGAGAGAGAGAGAG
>NW_026394817.1:0-220 GCF_001194135.2 Octopus bimaculoides | reverse complement strand
GTTTGATGGGTCTTCTCAAGCATGAGAGTGAGTTTCAATTGATTACAGTTAAGGAGCAGCTTGCAAGTTCAAACAAGAAGAAACCAGTGCAGTAGTAGTTATGTAACTTTAGATCAGACTTAAGATCGAAAGCAGTTTAACCATAATGATCTCATGTTTTTGTACATCTAGGACAATATTTTCTCACGTATCCCTCCCATTTCAAGGTGGAGTGTGATTT
>NW_026394816.1:0-302 GCF_001194135.2 Octopus bimaculoides | reverse complement strand
TTATTATTATTATTATTATTATTATTATTATTATCATTATTATTTTCTCTTTATCACAGGTTTTGTTGGAGCTTCTGGAGTCTTCTAATACTGTCATGATTGGCCGTGCCAAGGAGGTAAGCCTTTTGTAACAGTTCTACTGGGCACTCTATTCCAGTTCCCTTTATATTCCCCTTGAAGCCTTCTGATACTGTTTCCAAGGACCCAACAATAATTGGAACTATCTTAACCTTCTTCATTTCCAATAACCGGGCTTATTATTATTATTATTATTATTGAGTGAGAGAGCAGTGCATGCCATC
>NW_026394815.1:0-855 GCF_001194135.2 Octopus bimaculoides | reverse complement strand
CGAAATGAGTTCACGAGAACGAAGAGAAGAGCAGATGTCCACTCGGGATTAGCGGTTGGCTTCAGACAAATCATGGAGTACCCATTTTCTGAGTTTTGGGACCTTTCTAAGCTGTTGAAGATGGCGGTGAACAGTTGTATGGCTTGAACGAAGCGAAGCTTGCTTGCCGATTCTTCAACTGAAACTGCACGATCTTTTTCAAGTACTGCCAAAAGGAGCTTGTCATCAAACTCAATTGGATGTCCTGTTCGGGCCTCATCGTCAAGGTTAAAATCTCCACTTCTGAATTTACAAACGGCCTTCTGAAAGTTCTTGCATTCAAGCACTCTTCTCCATGATCTGAATGAATATTTCGAGTGGCTGCAGAGTTCCTTTTTTTAAAACTCATAAAGCATTATGTACCTCAAATGCTACTTAGACACTACCATGTTTGAAATGAAATTTCAATTAGATTATCCTGCAAAAGGAATTTTAATTTCTTTAAATATGTCCAAATACATATAAATATTACTTGATGCCATTAGACATTATAAAATAATGTTAAAGTGTTTACAAATAGAAAATATAGAAGTCTAGACATTACGTATGAGATGATCTGATTTGTCTCTTCTCAAAGCTCGTTTTTCCAGCGTTCAGCACTTCACATCGCGTTGGCTGAACAACCCTCACCGTTTGTTTTTACTGTTTTGTTCTCACTGTCCTGGTTTTGTTACCACTTTCACCCTACGCAAAAAATCTCAAATTTTATTTAATTTGCTTTGCGGGAAGGAATGTTTTAACGAAGTCGCATCTTGTCCTTACCTTTGAAACGCGGAGTAAATAAAACAGAGGACAACTGATGAAGGGAATGTTCTT
>NW_026394814.1:183-358 GCF_001194135.2 Octopus bimaculoides | reverse complement strand
CTATCAACTACCTCTAGTTTTTTTCCCTGGAATGAGATAGAAGTTGTTTCTTATTTGTTTACAGTGTTTATTTCACCTGAACATCTGCCACATACAAAAACTAACTTCCTAGTTAACCTGCCTTTGATATTGCTGCACCTCTTATGTGTCCATAGCTTGCACCTGGTACATCTTA
>NW_026394814.1:0-173 GCF_001194135.2 Octopus bimaculoides | reverse complement strand
CCTCTTATGTGTCCATAGCTTGCACCTGGTACATCTTATAGAGTTACTACCTACTCCTTTTCTACATACTGAGCAGGGCCATCTACCTGAAGGAGTTTGTGTTTTATCTACCTTCCTACTCACTAGGATTTTGGTTTTAGCTAGGTTGACTCTAAGGCCCTTTGATTCTAGTC
>NW_026394813.1:180-510 GCF_001194135.2 Octopus bimaculoides | reverse complement strand
TATATAACTTGTTTCAGTCATTTGACTGCGGCCATACTAGGGCACCGCCTTGAAGAATTCTTAGTAGAATGAATCGACCCCAGGACTAATTTTTTAAGCCTGATACTTATTCCATCTCTTTTGCGGAGCCGCTAAGTTACGAGGACGTAAACATAACAACACTGGCTGTCAAACGGTGGTGAGTTACAAACTAGCACAAAAGCACACACAAAAAACAATTGTGTTTGTGTGTACACATACATACATACATGATGGCTGCCCCCTCGTTATCGAGTATGGCCATTGCACAAAGCTTAACTTAACGGTGCTGTGATCAAATGTGACTTTTTA
>NW_026394813.1:0-170 GCF_001194135.2 Octopus bimaculoides | reverse complement strand
AACTTAACGGTGCTGTGATCAAATGTGACTTTTTAGCCCAGCCAAGGATCTACAATGTCTTGCACAGAGTTGGCATCCAAAACCTTTACTGGCAATACCTTGCTGTTGTTGTAATTGGGCTTCATGTACCTTTGCGTGTCGTTTAAGTCCTCCTGCTGAATCACACTCCC
>NW_026394812.1:0-239 GCF_001194135.2 Octopus bimaculoides | reverse complement strand
GTGTGTGTGCGTGTGTGGGTGTGTGTATGGCAGAGAGAGAGAGAGGGGGGAGAAGGAGAAAGAGAGGAAGATACATGTATTTACAGGTAGTTTAGGTATGCATGAATACATATACACACACGGACACGCGTACACAGATATATATACGAACGCTTATTCACTTGTATGTGTAATTTCTTTCCTTCATTCTCGTTACACCGCACAAGGCGATTATATATATATATATATATATATATATA
>NW_026394811.1:0-405 GCF_001194135.2 Octopus bimaculoides | reverse complement strand
TCCGTGAATTCGAGTATTTCTAGTTTTTTGTGCAAATTTGTGGGTACATAACCTAATACATCTATGATGATAGGTAGAAATGAGAATTCATAGTCAGAGTACAAGTGCTGTAAGTTCCGCATCAATTCACCATAAATATACTCTTTACCTGGACTTTCGATTGTACATTCACATCCTCTGGGCAGCTGACTTCTACAACACTGCATGACTTTTGTTCCCTGTCCTGCAGAAGAATATCAGGTGTGTTATATTTGCATGAAATTGGTGTTTTTATTGGGGTGATCAACAAGGAATACTTGTTTTTAAAGGTGTGAATACCTGCTGGTTCTGACATGCCTTTGCTGTATACGTCACGGTCAGGGCAGTCCTTCCTGCGGATAGCATTGTAAATAGTCTTTGCAACTA
>NW_026394810.1:0-256 GCF_001194135.2 Octopus bimaculoides | reverse complement strand
ATATATGTGTGGGTGTGTGTTTGTGTGTTTGTGTGTATATATATGTATGTATGAATATATATATAGATATAGATAGATAGATAGATAGATAGATATACACACACACAATACAATTATAGATATGTATCTCAGTTTTGTGGCTTTCTACAGTATTACTCCGTTAAGTAATATATGTGTGCGTGTGTATGTGTGCGTGTGTATGTGTGTATGTGTATGCAAGCATACATACATACATACATACATACATACATACATA
>NW_026394809.1:0-390 GCF_001194135.2 Octopus bimaculoides | reverse complement strand
ACACAAGCCTGACCTTCTTACTTCTAATAATAGCGGTTCTGTGGCATTTTATACATACCGTGCTATGTTGTTTTCTTCTACTCTAATGCTGTGCTCGCATCCAATAAGTCCTCTTCCCCCTCTTTTTCTTGATACATACAGTCTGTCTGTGTCACTTTTTGGGTGGAGTGACCCATATCTCGTTAGCAACTTCCTTGTCTTTCTGTCTAAGCTGTTTAGTTCGTCTACTGTCCATGCAAGTATCACTGCTCCATATCTAAGGATTGAAACCGCCCAGGTGTTGATAACTTCGATTTTATTCCGTCCGTTTAATTTCGACTTAAGGATCATTCTCTGTCTTCGCAAGTACTCCACCTTAAATTTTTCTGTTATTTCTTTCTCCATCAATTT
>NW_026394808.1:0-270 GCF_001194135.2 Octopus bimaculoides | reverse complement strand
TATATATATATATATATATATATATATATATATACATGAATACACACACAGTAATGTACGTATATATCTATCTATAGAACTGTAAATACGAAGATATAGGAATCTTCTTGCTCCCAGCATCGTTGACGTAAGAGACCATTCAAAAATGGTATATATGAATTTGGACAAGCTAATGCGTTTACTCGTTGCTCAATTTTAAGAATAAATATTATAGTTACCTGGCGTTAGATGTGATGTCGGTGGGAAGTTTATTGTGTGTGGGGTTTTTTC
>NW_026394807.1:2213-3254 GCF_001194135.2 Octopus bimaculoides | reverse complement strand
TGACACTTTCGATGATGACGATGACAATGATGATGATGACGATGACGATGACGATCATAATTATCATGATGATGATGAGGAGGAGGAGTAGGAGGGGGTTGATCATGATGATGATAGGCAAAGTCAACCTCGATGGAATTTGAACTCAGAGCGTAGCGACAGACGCAATGTCGCTCTAAGCAGTTCGTAGACCTTTCTCTGCTATGCATTTGTCCCTTCGTTATCAGTCTATACCGCGTATTCTTTCTTTCATTATTTCAAATTCCTTTTTTACTATTTCATTATATGTAAACCCCAACATTTTATGTCTGTGTTTTTGTATTGACCCCTAGCAGGTGGGGCCCAGTTAGAATTTTCTTCAGATCGAGTAGCCCATCCCGATCAAAAGGTCCCTGAATAAGGTTTGTTGAAGGATGTTGAGCAAAACACCCATGTTTCCAAAAGTGAATTATTCAAACCCCAAAGAATTCCTCTCAACACATGGCTATGATGCTCCCTAACTACTTCTGCTCCTGATCAGAGATGCACATAACATCATCCATCAAGGGACATGCTCAACTGGTTAAAGTCAAACAACTGACAAGCAAATCTGTGGTATTGAGCAGAATATTTGCTGTAGGCCACCTTTTATACCAAGACAAAACAATGTACATGATAACACTTCCAATCAGTTAAGATCAGAAGCCATGAGAGCCATTGCCTGGTATTGCATCCGGACATTTATTATTATTATTATTATTATTATTATTGCTCTTCACACTTTTACTCTTTTACTTGTTTCAGTCATTTGACTGCGGCCATGCTAGAGCACCGCCTTTTAATCAAGCAAATCGACCCCAGGACTTATTCTTTGGAAGCCTTGTACTTATTCTATCGGTCTCTTTTGCCGAACCGCTAAGTTTCGGGGACGTAAACACACCAGCATCGGTTGTCAAGCGATGCTGGGGGGGGGACAAACACAGACACAAACATATACATACACACACATACATATATATATATACATATATACGACACAGTATATATGTATATATACAGTAT
>NW_026394807.1:711-2107 GCF_001194135.2 Octopus bimaculoides | reverse complement strand
ATATATATATATATATATACAGTCACACACGCACGTGTGTACAAATGCATACACACATATAATGAGAATGAGTAAAAAGAAACCGAGAATTACTGAGACGCAGTTGTCGTTTCATAAACTTCATTTACACTTTAAGTTATTTCACAGAAAAACAACCGCCCCACACACAAACGCCCCATCTCTTTGAAACCCCACCAACCTATGAGCCCCCTCCCTCATTCTATCTCAAACGCAACCACACACACAAACATAATACCACACATTTGTTCTTCCTCCTCGTCTCTCTTCCATCTTTTTCTCTTCCATTACATATCTCGCCTTCCTCACCCATTTTGTGCATTTCCCTATTTTTTTATCTTTTTATATGTTTACAGCTGAGTAAGTTGATATAAATATAAGCAACATTTTTATAAACACGTATACACACACACTTACACTACGTACACACACACATGCGAGCACACATACTTACACCTATGTATATATATGTATATACAGTATTTATTTATCTTCTTCATTTTATTTAGTCATTCATTTATTTATTTATATATTTAATTATTTTTCTCTTTTTTTTCCAGAGCGAATTAGCATATTACGCGGCAAGCTGTCAGATCAAGCGAGTGTGGATTGCGCCTTTTGTGACACAATGAATAGTTTGACTTCGTAAAATCCGGTACCTATTTTGCCTGTTGTTAAGTTAGCGCATTTGTTGTTGTTGATGTTGTTGCCGCTTCTTTTTATTTTTGTTACACATTTGTTGTTGTTGTTGTTACTGTTGTAGATGTAATGATTGTACGTTATATATCAGTTGTTTTTAATTCTATGCTATCAATTTCTTTGATCTCAATGATGATTTCAACAGATCTTTGCTTTCTTTCTCTTCGTTCCTTCATTCGCACATCTTTGTATTATATTTATAATCATCGCCATTTTGTTGCAAGTTATTGCTGTTGTTGTTATTGTTGTTGCTATTAATGATGAGGATGATGATGAAGGCATCCGCGTTTATATTTATGATGGTGTCATTTTCTTATAGTCTTTTATATATATATACTTTTCAATTTTATATATCTTCTTATATATGCACTTTTCTTTTGTATATATATCTATAAAATTTATTCCTTCTCTCTTCTCTCTTTTACTAAACATTCATCTCATCTTTTTCTTCCTTTCCTCTTCTCCTCCTCCTCCTCCTCCTCCTCCTCCTCCTCCCTTTCTTCTTCTTTCTCTTTTAATTCCGTTTCCTCTTCTTATGTTTAACATAAACCTTTTCTAATGACACATGCATCCACAGCAACTACCGTACACACACACATGCCCATATGCATATATATTTGGATGTATGTATATTTATATACACACACACATACATATATATATATATAACATATGCGTA
>NW_026394807.1:0-479 GCF_001194135.2 Octopus bimaculoides | reverse complement strand
ATATATATATAAATATACATATATATATATACATATATATACATATGCACACACACACACACACACATATATAAATATATATACACATATATATACACACACACATATATATATACAAACATTCTTTGGTTTTTGTCTTGTTTGTGTTTTTTCTTTATAAAGGTAGTGGTGATTTCTTTCGTGTGTGTGTGTGTGTATATATGTGTGTGTATGTGCGTGTGTATTTATTTATGTATGCGTCTATGTACTCATAATCACACATTTACATGTATATATTTGTCTTCAACCTTCTTATTGTTTAGAAGTTAATTTTCTTAAACTCAGGTATATCAATGTGTGTGTGTGTTATAAATGTATGTATGTATTATAGAAATGCATATAAGAGCATATATGTACATATATGTATATATCTATATATACATAGATATAGGTGTAAATACGTATGTTTATATATATATATATACGTGTATGTATGTATA
>NW_026394806.1:0-414 GCF_001194135.2 Octopus bimaculoides | reverse complement strand
GAAGAATTAAACTCACACCCTCCAGAAAACAAATATATCACAAAAACCTTTTCAAAAAATCAATAAAATACAATATATACATATAAATGCATATATCGTTGTATACATGTATATGTATGCATATGTCGACTTTACCGCTTTTGGGTTTGATAAATTAAGTACCAGTTGAATACTGGGGTCGATGTAATCAACTATCCCCCTCCCCCAAATTTCAGGCCTTGTGCCTATAACAGAAAGGATTATTAGGGTGATCACTTCGTCCATGTGGCTGTGTGGTAAGAAGTTTGCTTCCCAACCAGGTAGTTCCCGGTTCACTCCCACTGCAAGGCACCTTAGGCAAGTGTCTTCTAATATTGCCTTGGGTCGGCCAAAAACCTGTTTCGATTTGTTAGACGGAAACTACAAAAAAAAAAA
>NW_026394805.1:0-557 GCF_001194135.2 Octopus bimaculoides | reverse complement strand
TATACATACATATCTGTGTGTGTGTGTGTGTGTGTGTGTGTGTGTGTGTGCGCGTTTATATGCAGGCTTTTTTTTTATTATTTACATATATCTAACTTAATAGCCATGTAGAATTGTATGTGTATGCTTGTACACATATCACTCACTTAAGTTAATCAGATTGTGCATCAAGGTGTAATCATCGATGAATAGCGTATCCCCATCATCACCATCGTCCTTACCACTGTCATCATCATCATCATCATCATTATCGTTTTCATCTGCATTAAAGATGAAAGCATGCACTAGAAAGGAAACTTTACAGAAATAATTCGTAAACAGCAGAAGAGTTGTGTTAAATTGAAGAGAAGCAATAATTTACAAAGCTGGTTATAGGTTCAAATATAGTTTGTGTGTCTATACCTCATGTTGTATAACTACTGTATAGATTCAGATGTTAGCCCTCATCAAAGCACTCCTTCTGTGACCATCCTGTCTTATTCAAGCATAGTATCCAGGGTTAGATTATGTAAAATGGGTTCGTTTTTTTTTTTGTAAAAAGCGTAAAGACCCCCCCC
>NW_026394803.1:0-210 GCF_001194135.2 Octopus bimaculoides | reverse complement strand
ATATATATATGTGTGTGTGTGTGTGTATACATATACATGTATATATACGTATAGATATACATATATGTATACATATGTATATATGTATGTGGCTGTGTGGTAAGTGGCTTGCCTACCAACCACATTGTTCCGGGTTCAGTCCCACTGCGTGTAATCTTGAGTAAGTGTCTTCTACTATAGCCTCGGGCCGACCAAATCCTTGTGAGTGGA
>NW_026394801.1:0-495 GCF_001194135.2 Octopus bimaculoides | reverse complement strand
AAAATTACCGCATTTCTTCCGCCTTCCAGTTTAAAATTACCTTCTAGTCCTTCGGTGTTTTCAAGAATACTTTCTGTTGAAAATATTTCGGGCCACATTATCGGCTTCAGGTTAGCTTCCACCGGAAGGCCAACATCGATACTTTTACTACGATTATCAGATTCAACGCCATCACAAATTCCATTGCTTGCACTAAATGGCATCACTAGCAATGCCAAAACACCAACACCATCATCATCATCAGCAGCAGCAGCAGCACCGTTAACAGCAATACTACGACCAACGCCATCACCACAACCACCACCATCATCTTACACCATTATAATGACTGCCACTAGCAACACCATCAAATCTACCACTACAAATCACCACCACCACCAACCACCGAGCCGCCGCCGCCGTCACCGCCATCGCCACTAACACTGCCACCGCCACCACGACCAGTGTCACAACTATCACCACTATTGACAGCACCACCACCACCCCACTCATCAC
>NW_026394800.1:0-204 GCF_001194135.2 Octopus bimaculoides | reverse complement strand
GTGTGCGCGTGTGTGTGTATGTGTGCCCGTGTGTATACGATGCATTACATAATAGTAGGACAAATTTCCAAATGTATGTACACTTCCTTTAATAAATGCGCTTGTTCTAGTTCTTGTTCCCTGCGTTTACTCTGTGTCACAGCATTATGAGACGTCGTAAAGATAGATAGATAGATAGATAGATAGATAGATAGATAGATAGAT
>NW_026394799.1:0-248 GCF_001194135.2 Octopus bimaculoides | reverse complement strand
AAAGTATGCACCTAAATTATCAACACAATTTTGCCATTTTATTGGTAGCTAATTTATGCTAGCAGTGAAGAATTCTGGAGAGCAAGAGTGAAGAAATCACAAAAAGGCTGTTTTTGCTTCTTCTTCAGATTTGAAGTTTTTTCCTTGCAAACAATTTTATGCTGGATAATGTGATAGTCAGCTGGTGCAAGGTCTGGGGAATATGGTGGATGACAGAGTACTTCCAAGTTCAGTTCCTGTAACTTGAG
>NW_026394798.1:0-288 GCF_001194135.2 Octopus bimaculoides | reverse complement strand
AACTTCCAGAAAAATGAAATTTTGGCTACCTTTTGATAACGGTAGAGGGACAATGAAAGTATTTGTTTGACAGTTTCCGTATAAAGTTTTATTTCTTTAAATGTTTTCAGCCTAGTCGCTGATGTTTATATATTTTTTGTCTATGTATTTGTATGTATGCATATTTATGTAAGTACTGTATATATTAGTGTATTCGTGTATACACATACATACAGAAATATACATACATGCACATAAATATATACCAACATACACAAATATACATAGATACACACACATACACAAGAA
>NW_026394797.1:0-226 GCF_001194135.2 Octopus bimaculoides | reverse complement strand
GTATATATGCATATACTCATTTACTATTTGTTTTTATATATATATATATTACTGTTTACTTTTTACCCTGAGGATGTGTAAGGTAATTTACTTATTTAACTTGAATTAAGAGTTGAATGTGACCTTATACAGAAATGTATACATAGGTAATAAACTTTCATATATATGGATTTAGTGTCAAAGCTCTTATTAAAATTTTTTGATATATAACCAAGGAGATCGATTC
>NW_026394796.1:0-1026 GCF_001194135.2 Octopus bimaculoides | reverse complement strand
TATATATATGTATGTGTGTGTGTGTATGTATGAATGTATAAATATACACAGATACATATGGGCATATGTATATGTACGCATATAATTGTACACGTGCGCGTGTATGTGTGTGTGTGTGAAATTTGTATGCTTACGTGTGCATCCATCAAATGATTCAAATTATGTGAACCTGGAGTCAAGGATAATCTGCAATAATTAGATAATTGACGATATTTTGAGAGAGAAGACAAAGAGAGCAAATCAAGACGAAAGAACAAAAATTTCATTAAATGAGAGAGCAAATGAGAAATGAAGAATAGAAGAAGGGAAGAATGAGAAGAAGAAAAAATTAAAGGAAGAGGAACTGAAGGAATGGAAATAATTAGACGCAGATCATAAAGTAAGTAATGAACAAAAGAGCAACCTAAAATTACTGTTGCTTATAATAAGATGACTTTCGTGGGAGCCATGAAGTCGTGTGGAATTACAAGCTCTCTGTTCGGAGACATAGTTCTGATGACTGGAAAATATATCATATGATTGCAATATAGTATTTAATATTATTATATTTTTGAAGCTTATAAATAGATCTCTTAAGCACGCGTGATTTGATTCATGAAATGATTAAGTATTTGGGGGAGAATATTTTCTTTTACTATTTCGTTTGCTAGATTCTAGGTTCATACTTATGTGTTGAAACATATTTTGTAGATCATCGGGTCGGTTATAATGCTAATAATATACACACACACTGGTTGTTTCACAAGAGTATTCTACAATTAGTTAAATATCTAAACAGCAAGATAACTAATTATTCGATGAGTCATTTGGTTAATCATTTGTAGATGGTATGAGACAATTTTAAGAATAGAATCGAATGCGTTTTTAAGATATTATTGATTGGGATTTCAAGTCTCATTCATCTAACGGCGTATGCAATTATCGTTACTATATTATTCTCTATATTCTTCTTCTGCTCTTCTGTGTTGCTTTGGAGATTGCTCGTGCAATCTCCACTCAAGTATTCTGATGACCCAAAAGACATGT
>NW_026394795.1:742-933 GCF_001194135.2 Octopus bimaculoides | reverse complement strand
TGTAGGTAGGCATTGATCTTCGGCTGCTATGATAAACCCTTCTGTTTCTGATTTTAAGCCAGGAGGCACTAACCATTGATGTGTAAGTGCTATGTCAACATCGGTATTATTAGTTCCCTTTATTGAGAGGTTTTTCTTGTCATTTATCAGTAGGAATATCTAAGGCAGTAGTTGTAGCACCTATTTTTTTT
>NW_026394795.1:0-732 GCF_001194135.2 Octopus bimaculoides | reverse complement strand
TTTATCAGTAGGAATATCTAAGGCAGTAGTTGTAGCACCTATTTTTTTTTTCGCTTAGCTTCTTCTGTGCTTGTCTCTAGTAGTCTAATTCTGCAATTTGTTGTATTTGGAATTCACGTAGATATTCCTTTTACCTATTCCTTTGACAGTGGTGACAGAGAGTAACCCTGGAAAATGTCACATTCTTACATCTCCAGCATTGAGAGATTCATTCTCTGTGCAAAGTCAGTGTGGGTCTCCATGATCTCATACTTACAGACAAGATGTTTCGAATAGTAGGTGCTATTTTATACATTTTGTTATTTATAATTATTATTATGATTATTCCTTCGTAACACGGTGCAGATAAAGATGCACCGGAGTCTTTAGTCACCTATCAAGTCACAAGGACCTCAGACGGAGAATACTTTCCGTAAGATGTGCACTGTGCCCAATAAGGTTGCTTTTTGCATAGGATTTCCAGTTACCTTAAGAAGTCTTGAAGTTTCAATGGTATCAGTTTTTCATTATCCTCTCGCATAGGTCTTCATTATTATTATTTACATTATTTACATTTGACGGGTATTTGTCTTCATCTTGTTTCATGTTAGCACAACTTTTCGGGTGATGTACTCTCCGGCTTTCATCAGGTGTCCTGGGGGAATTTCAAACCTGGGTTCTCATTCCTAAGTTATTTTTCCGATGTTATTATTACAATTATTATTATTATTATTATTATTATTATTATTATTA
>NW_026394794.1:0-464 GCF_001194135.2 Octopus bimaculoides | reverse complement strand
TGTATGTCTCCATATGTGCTTGTGTGTATATATTATGAATCTAGTAGTGTGTGTGTATCTGTATGTGTTTATGAACATTAGTGTGGGTGTATCTGTATGTCTCCATATGTGTGAATATATTATGAATCTAGCAGTGTGTTTGTAGGTCTTCATGTCTGAATATTTGTGTGTCTATGAACATCAGTTTATGCCTAGATGTGTGTGTATATATTATGAATCTAGCAGTGTCTGTGTGTAGGTCTGAATATTTGTGTGTGTATGTATGCCTTTGTGTGCTCGTCTGTATACCTAGATGTGTGTGTGTGTGTATTATGAATCTATCAGTGTGTATGTATTTATTGGTGTGTGTCTGTATGACTCCATATATGTGTAAGCCTGCATGCATGTGTGTGTGTATGTATGTATGCCTAAATGTGTGTGTGTGTATATATATATATATATATATATATAAGAGTGTGCCTACC
>NW_026394793.1:0-340 GCF_001194135.2 Octopus bimaculoides | reverse complement strand
AAAAATTTTAAGATATTGTACGTAGAGTAGAAATAGTAATTATTATTATTTTCTCTTTATCACAGGTGTTGTTGGAACTCCTGAAGTCTTGCAAGCGTAGCGGATTTACTACCTGCAGTCTACTGTACCATGCTATTCGTTCTTTTCAGCTATGTAATACTTTCCTGATCATTCAGGACCTGCCAAGGAGGCAAACCTTTTGTAACAGTTCTACTGGGCACTATTCCAATTTCCTTTATATTCCTCTTGATTCCTTCTGATACTGTTCCCAAGGACCCAACAATAATTCACACTATCTTCACCTTCTTCGTTTTCCATAGCCAGGCTATTTCGTACTTAA
>NW_026394792.1:0-269 GCF_001194135.2 Octopus bimaculoides | reverse complement strand
TCATGCTATCTATACGTGTGTAGTCGTGTTTTTGTTATGTATTGCATTTTATAGTGTTTTGCAGCCCAGTTCATGCCTCATTGGTGGATAGCAACGTGATAATATTTTCGGACAGCTGCTTATGATGTTGGCTGTATCTTCGCGATTAAATCCGTACAAACTACATCGATTGGTGATTTACATGCGACTACTTGCTCATTGGTAAGACTATATGTTCGCATGCATATGTGTGTGTATGTATGTATGTATGTATGTATGTATGTATGTAT
>NW_026394791.1:0-252 GCF_001194135.2 Octopus bimaculoides | reverse complement strand
CCCGGAACCATGTGGTTGGTAAGCAAGCTACTTACCACACAGCCACAGACCATTCTGCAAGATTCACTCACAAGGCTTCAGTCGGTGGCAAGTGCGGAGGCGGGAGGATGGGGTAGGACGTTGTGATATAGTTTAATGTTTCTGGAACATTCTAGGGGAAACAAGAAACACTGGTAAAGCCGGTGGGGATGATGGTGGGATGAAGATGGTAGCTGTCATGTTTTATGATGATGACAATGATGATGATGATGA
>NW_026394790.1:355-759 GCF_001194135.2 Octopus bimaculoides | reverse complement strand
AAATGTATGTATGTATATGTATATATGAATATGAATGTATGTGTGTATATGGATAGATTTAAATGTATGTATGTGTGTAGTATGTGTGTATGTATATATGAATATAAATGTATGTGTGTATATTGTTAAAATCAAATGTATGTATGTGTGTATGTGTCATCATCATCATCATCATAACCACCACCATCATCATAATCATTGTTTAACATCCTCCTTTCATGCTAAATGATGATGATTGGTGATGATATATACACACATACATATATCTGAATATGTGTATGTATATATAAATATAAACATGTGTGTATATGTGTGTATGGATAAATCTAAATGCATGTATGTGTGTATGTATATGTATGTATATATGTATATAAATGTATGTGTGTATGTGTAAATTTAAATGT
>NW_026394790.1:0-310 GCF_001194135.2 Octopus bimaculoides | reverse complement strand
TGTTTGTATGTATGTGTGAATGTGTGTGTATTTATATGTATGTATGGATTTAAATGTATGTGCGTATGTGTAAGTATTTACGTGTTTGTATGTATGTGTATGGTTTATATGTATGTATGTGTACGTATGTATGCGAATGTATGAATTTAAATGTTTGAATGTATATGAGTGTGTGTTTGTATTTACATGTCTATGTGTGTATGGAATTAGACATGTATGTGTGTCTGTGTATATGCATGTAGGTTGTGTATGTATGAATTTAAATGTGTGTGTGTGTGTGTTGCATTTATGCATTTAAGCCTATGTGTGA
>NW_026394789.1:0-265 GCF_001194135.2 Octopus bimaculoides | reverse complement strand
ATATATTCTTTTATTTGTTTCAGTCATTTGACTGCGGCCATGTTGGAGCAGTGCCTTTAGTCGAACAAATCGACCCTAAGACTTATTCTCTGTAAGCCTAGTACTTATTCTATCGGACTCATTTGCCGAACCGCTAGGTTTCGGGGACTTAAACACACCAACATCGGTTGTCAAGCGAACGAGCGAAAGTGGGAGTACAAACACAGATACACACATCCATACATATAAATATATATATATATATATATATACATATATACATACA
>NW_026394788.1:0-405 GCF_001194135.2 Octopus bimaculoides | reverse complement strand
TATATACTTTCTTCAGTCTAGTGTATCTTCCTTCTACAATACAATAAATGAACCTTATTACATACAATATATGATATGTCTTAGGCAATAAATAGAAATAATTGAAATTTTGGTAAATTCTTGAGAATAATTTTGCTTCTTCAAAATAAATATCTAGAAGTGCAAAGAAGTTGAACTTTCTATACTGTAAATCATCATTTTAAACTTTTCTTTCTACTGTGACTTCTAAGGTATCTGTCATTTAATATCAAAATATATTTTATTAATGAAAGCTATTTTATCAGTTATATATATATATTGTGGAAGAAACTATATTTTATCAGACAAAGAAAAATAATCTTTTTTAAAACCTAAGAAAATTTTTCTTCTTTTTATTCCCAGCATATCATGCTTCACTTCTTTTCC
>NW_026394787.1:0-390 GCF_001194135.2 Octopus bimaculoides | reverse complement strand
GTGCTGGCCTCCTGATAATTAATCGATATTAATTAATATATGATTAATTGAAAGATTTTATAATAATATTTTACCCATTACCCATGTTCTCATACTGAATATATACGACGCAGTAAATATTCTCTGCAGATATATTCCTGGAATTAGCGCGCCAAAACGAAGACTTTTGAATTTTACCATTAAGCTGTAATTAGCAGAACCATATGCACGCGCACCCATGGCGGTGGGCAACTCTGTATACGATTCTGATGATTACGGTTACATTAGAAATCAGGCTGATGAGGAATAGACAAATGGTAAGAATTTGTTAAATCCGAAACCGGTTCCTGTTTAAGAGTGATTTTTTAGGTGATTTTAAATGTCTTGCCCGCTTACGTTTTGGTATGCTGC
>NW_026394786.1:0-287 GCF_001194135.2 Octopus bimaculoides | reverse complement strand
TCTCTCTCTCTCTCTCTCTCTCTCTCTCTCTCTCTTCCACTCGCTTTCTTCCTGTCTCACTTCCCTTGTATACGTCTGATTATGTATGTATGTATGTATATATATGTACGTGTATATGTATGTATAAACTTATGTAGTTGACATACAAACATGGTAAATTCATGAAAGTATATTCCTTCATGTATATACATATGCATGTATGTATATGCATGTGTGTATATGTATGTGTTTATGTATATGTGCATGTATGCATATGTCTTTGTATGTATGCATGTCTGTATATGTGT